>NC_089793.1:17357823-17390323 GCF_040412425.1 Macrobrachium rosenbergii | reverse complement strand
CACATTCATATACCTAAACAATGTGTAAGTATGTGTTTGTGTAAGAATGCATTTTTGTATGTTTATGTATTTGGTATCTGAATAAGCACTGCTGTGATGACTGAACACTGAAATCAGTGTTTTTATTAATTTGGGGAAGCCCAATTTAAATGTTGTTTGGTCCTTCTCTGTCTTTATATATAGTGTATATTAAAATTTTTGCGATTTACTTACTGTGCCATACTGTTGAGGGCGTGGTTCTCTTTTCTGGATTTTTGCACATTACCTTCTTTTTAGGAGTCTTCTGATTACCACATGACCATGCTTTGTTCCGTGAACAGAGCACAGATTAATAGCATGAGGAAACCTTGTTAGAGAGAATGGTTCGTATTGCATCTTAACACAATAGTAGGATATGCCCAGATAATAGACGGCTCTGCTAGCTCTTTTCTGCTGTTGAAAGAATGTTCGAGCTCGTTTTGTGGCAGTATTGAACAGATAAAAGAAGGTAATTGCATGCATAGATCAGTAGGATGGTTAAAAGCTATTACCTTTTCATAAGCGCAAGATCTTTTTCGGGCCGAAGAGTTTGGCTCCTTAATTGGTTTTCAATTAGGGTAAATCTAATGTCAGTAAGTCTAATTGAATAGTTTGTAGAGATGAAGGTAAGTTGCGAACAGAATATGAGAGATGTATTTGAACAGTTTGCCTCGAAAAAAGATTTGTGCATGGTAATTTGCTCCTCTATTGAAAATTGTGGAATTATGGGAAAGTTTCCAAAATAGAATAGCCAGCCTAGCGTGTTTTTTTTTTTTTTTTTTTTTTTTTTTTTTTTTTCATGAGATAACGCCCTCACTTTGTTGATTTTCTAAATAGGGATTGATCCATTGTCGTCAGTTTCACTTTTGATGTACTGTCGAATGTTTGACGCCGAACGCGGAAATAAAAATAACAAAAACAAAAAAAGTCGACAGGAGCAGAGGGACATTGAACATATTGGAGAGGCAAATCCAATTTGATTTTTAGGGGGAAAACTGTCTTTCTGTTTCAAACACTGTTCCAAAAATGGTCATTTCAAAAATAAAACTCCAGTTCGGGTATAGAAAGGGAGATGTGTTGTATACATAACTTTGGTTATCCAGCTTGCGTAAAATTTGTAGCTATTTTTTGGGGGAGAAGCTGACTTTAAATATCCACAACCGATATCACTGAAGTTATTCGTCATCGGTGGAAGCTGATACTCAGTTTCTACCATAGGTTACAAAGATTTCGACTGCGGATATGTAGAAGCTGCGTCAAAAAACTGGCTAATTGATTTTATAAAGGAAGAATAACAAACGCTGACATTTTTGGAAAAAACGTTAACTGAGGTAGCGCTGTTTCCTGAGTTTGTGGGCGTGTTTGCATGCGCGTGCGCACTTGGACAGTAAAAAGATAATTCAACCATATTAGACCGAACCACTTTTATTTTGCTGTATGATGATATTTAGTTTAGTTATTTTTGTATTTTAATTCAGTGAAGCTACTTATATGATATAGCATAGTGTATATCATTGATTCTGGTACTTTGTGAATTATAGATAACTGCTATAAATTCTTTTTTTTTTTATATCTTGCACTAAAATGTTCAGACAACGCTTATTACTGAAACAGTATGCTAACCACTTCTCAATAATGTCTCTTTATTTTATGTTCACATCAAATTAGCTTAGTGAAAATCGTATCTCGTAAGCTTGTTTGTACACGATGCATTGCATCGTAGATTAAACTGTTTCAGGGATGGATAATAGTAATTATTATCTATTGTATTCCGTTTATAGAGAGAACGCCATTCCATTGTTGACACTTTTCCGTGGAACTTTGTAAAGACTTTCCTGCAACGTTCCGAAAGAGGATTTATTTCGAGTGTTTAATTTTCGTATTAGTTCCAACTAGGTCAGCGAGGACCCTACAGCCTAGAATGTATGTTAATAGAGAATCAAGTAGTTTACTTTTTTCGATAGCCTACTTTTTAAAATTTTTAAAAGTAAATGTTTGCTCATATTTTTCGAATGAATGTTTGTTCGAACGTATTTCTCCTTAGAGGGGGTGTTTTGGAAGACGTTTCTTGTCAGTTTTCAGCAGTTGTTTGAAGATGAAGTTGCTAGTTCTTTTCCATCCACCCTGACTGCGATTCCCCTCAGTTGTATGTCAGGCAACTTAATTTATTGCACATAGGAAGGGGAACAGTTCTTGTTAACTTGAAATGACCAAATATAAACAAAACATTAAATACAATATAAAAGTAAATGTCACATTCATGCAGTAACTTGGATGGACCGCCTGTGTAGAAAACGTCAACGACATTAACGACTTCCCATAAGAGAATCCAGCCCCACGACGCACGCGCACAACCATTACGTTTTTCACCCCTGTCTTGCACACATTCTTACTCTTGGATTTAAGGGCCTTTTCCAATACCTCTTTCACTCTTACCTGTCCAGCACTTTCTAGTTCTTTCTCCTTCCCTCCTAACACTTTCACCAGCCTATCGTTCTGCTTTATTTCCACATGACCAAAACGTCTCACAACATTCTATTCTTCATTTTATCTTTATACCAGTTTTGTGCATATCCTCATTTCTCACCTTTTCAGTTCTTCTTGCACTAAGCATATTACACTATCTATTCATCTTGAAAACTACACCCCTTTTTTTCCGGTTCGCATTCAACATTGACACTTCACTTTTGTAAAATAGGCTCAGCTCAGCAGTCCCTTAATTCTACCATAAATTCTATTGATACTCCAAGTCTCTTACCAATCTTTTGCACACAGCCTCCTTGCTTCATGTACTCTGTGACTCATGTTTTCTCTCTTCCTTACGCTATTTTCTAGGTTTCCCTTTACTCTCACAGTCGTAATCTTCCTTAAATTTACTCTCAACTTTCTCCTCTTGCAAACGCTAAAACTTTCACTAATTACTACAGTTTTGACTTCATTATCAGCAATCGGTGCTGTTTCTTCTGCAAACACCAACCATTCTATACTTCATTCAGAACTTATTTGCTCACCCCACGAAGTTGCACTGCCCCTTGTTTTCCCCTATAACTCGTATCACCCCGTCCATAAATATATTAAATGGCCAAGGAGACATTACACACCCTCATAATATCAACCCACTTTTACAGTAAACCAGTCTCTGGTCTATGTACATATTTTAATACCCTTGCCTCAATATTTTGTGTTTGTTTTTTTATGTGTGTGTATGTATGTATGTATGTATGTATGTATGTATGTATGTATGTATGTATGTATGTATGAATGAATGTATGAAAGAATTTAAGCACTCTGTGTCTGCCAGGAATCCTTATAGTTTGTGGAAACTATGGAAGTATGCAGTTAGATGTTTAGTGAGGTAATGCATATCTGTTCGTTTAAATCTTATATTTAAAATTCTCTCTCTCTCTCTCTCTCTCTCTCTCTCTCTCTCTCTCTCTCTCTCTCTCTCTCTCTCTCTCTCTCTCTCTCTCTCTCGTATTAATTTTGTGAAAATGAAGAACCTTTTTTAAAGTTAAAAGCTATCAAGCTCAACTTCAGTGAGGTAACAAAGGTAGGAAATCGATGAGGCACTGAGCCTGTCCAGTAATGTAAGGATTAAAATATGCTCTCTGTGGGCATTATAATTATTGTTGTTGTTTTTGTCAACATCTTCATCACTTTCAACTTTTATGGATTTACAGAGTGAAGGTGAATTATAAAATGGAACTTTTGCAGGATTATGACATGAAGGGTTTCACAGAAACCCTTTTTGCCATAATCCTGCATTATATTTTTGTGATATTTGTATAGTTTTGAACGTACAGCCTATATTTAGAAGAAGCATTTCTGTGCAACTTTATTTCTGCTTTGCAAATATAGGTGTGATAAGCACAGTATTCATAATTGTTTTATGCCTGATCTGTTAAACTTAATTATTTTTCATGATATTAGTCATAATAACCAGTCAGTTGATACATATAGCATTATCAGATTGTAAGGTCCACAAATTTTATTGTATTCCTTCAGCAAATGTACAGTATTTTTCTTTTGCAAACAGTTCTGCATGAATTTTCGGCAGAGGTTCCTTTAATAAATGAGAAAATTATCGACATTAAGCCTCTGAGTGAACTCATCAGCTATTAATGAATTAATTTCTCCATAGTTTGTTGATGAAATTACCTTCAGCGGAAAAGAGGAACTCTGTGCTTGAGTACATACTCTCTCTCTCTCTCTCTCTCTCTCTCTCTCTCTCTCTCTCTCTCTCTCTCTCTCTCTCTCTCAGGCAAGTTGACAAATCATTTAATCCCCTTGAAACTCAGGAAAACCGCTAAAGAATTCTTTTCATCATATTAACTGAAATGAGAATTACTTCACGAAGTCAATTAATAGTGTGTATATATATACACATATATACGGTATATATGTATGTGTGCGTGTGTGTGTTTGTGTGTATATGTGTGAGTTAGTTTCTGTGTAAGTTTTTTTTTTTTTTTTTTGCGGGGTCGGGCAGGAAGTTCGATTGCCTGAAGAAAGGAGGTTCCACATCTACTGAGGTGGGAGATTACTTCGTCGAGGCCCTCACCGTTTGGACTTTGTTCTGATGTTAAATCCGACTTATGAAGTGAATAGAATGTACCAGAATTAGATAGAATGACGGCCCTGTATTAGATTAACTGGAAAGGTCGGTGAAGTTGTATCATGGCTCATCAGGCATGATATCCAGGAACTTTTATAACTCATGTTTAAATATTTATACAGGTTAATTTATGATGGTTGAGATGCAGATTAGTTGTGCGGGAGTAAACGATGATCTACGAGGAACCTTGGCTGGACAGTGATATAGAATAGGTTGAGTATCGAGCATCTGACACCAGTTCTCGGGTTGTGGTGGAATTAATGGGAAAAAGTTTCTTGTTTTAATGGGTGCGTGTGTAGATTCTGAATCAAGCCGTAGATTTTGTTGATATATAGAAATTTATAGCGTTCATGCTTTTGTCTCGTCGCTTTCAACCTAGCACAGTAGGGAAGGTCATGCAGAGAGAGAGAGAGAGAGAGAGAGAGAGAGAGAGAGAGAGAGAGAGAGAGTGAGAGAGAAAAAGATAAAGTATACCTTAGTTTTACCAGACCACTGAGCTGATTAACAGCTCTCCTAGGGCTGGCCGAAGGATTAGACTTATTTTACGTGGCTAGAACCAATTGGTTACTTAGCAACGGACCACAACTTATTGTAGGAATCCGAACCACAGTATATAGAGAAATGAATTTCTATCACCAGAAATAAATTCCTCTAACTCTTCATCAGCCGGCCTGGAATTGAACTCCGGCCCATCGAGTGTCAGTCCGCACTCTACCGACTTACCCAACGAGAGAGAGAGAGAGAGAGAGAGAGAGAGAGAGAGAATGTAAGATGCACATTATTGATTCTCCTCTCCTTCAGCTTTAGTATAACACAGACAGCTCCAGTTGGCTCATTAGTTATTTATAAGATCAGGGGAAGGTGTTGCAGTGTTTATATTAATCTTCATACGAAACTCATTAACACTTGAATAGTGCAGATGGGAAATTAAATTTGCTGATATCAGCATCCGTTGTGTGGCTCGGTAACGTTAGCATAAATTGACGACATGATTACCTGCGTCGTATCTGTATAGGAACTATGAGCACAGGTTGTATTTGTCGTTTTTGTGTCACAATTGTACTAACGTATAGTTAGGTTATAAACAATACCGAACCCGATGGTTTTTCAAGATGTATCAGTTGTTTAGGGATGGGTTTACATTAACACACTGACAAATTTAAGTGAAGAAGGAAATATTGAAGACAAGATCTTAGTTGAGATATTAATTTTCTAGCTCATTTTACCTGAATTAGGTTACCTGCTTATCATAAAGTCATAAAAATGTATCGTTAATGGTAGTAGTTGTTCTCTTTATAGACATGGCCTCCCTTTTACACCTGTGAATAAAAAATTAATGTGGCTTGTTGGGCATTGCCTAACCAGCCAACGGAATGTAATTACTGTAAAATTTGCTGTCATAGACAACATACAGCTGTCATAGTTCGCGTCTACGGGTATTTTTAATGTCTACGTAGGAAATGTCTCCATTTGAATGCATACACTCACAGTCCAGAAATATTGGATGTTGAATGTATTCGTACCTGTATGTAAAGTTTCTTGTAATCATGTTTCCTTCTCTCTCTCCACTGGGGTTTTCTAATTATTAAGCAATTGGAAGATCAGGATATCATGTACACTCAAATCGCATTGCTTCTTGAATGCGCATGCATGTCTTCTTTTTTATCCATTAATACAAGATTTAGTTGGCTCATTCCAAGGCTGGGTACACTTGAATCGTGTGCCCATGAAAGCTTGCTTGTATAAATTTTCTGTAAGTGCCTGTAACCACCACCATAAATTACGTCAATGTTGGCTGACGTTGTTGGGTTTAAAGCAATAAAACGTTTGTAGCTTGCATATTGCGGACTTGATATACAGGCAAAATGGTAATTCTTGAAAACGGCTGACTTTTTCCGTCAGAAATTCTCAGTTGGGTCGTTTTCCTTCCTTGGGGACTGTGGTTGAAGCAGTAATGCATAAGGAAATTGCTTTGAAGATGCAGCACTTGCTGACTGGGTACGGATGGTGTGCAGTTTTTGAGCCTTGTTCATGATATGTCTCTATAGTTTTATTGTCTTTTTTATCAAGAGTAGCAGTGAATATGGGAGAGAAATGCGTGTGAGCCAGTTTTTATTGTCGACGACAGTAAACATTGCCATAAACCACCACTTGAATGGATGACCAATAGGAAAGTGAAGCTGTGTGTGTGTATGTGTATGTATATATATATATATATATATATATATATATATATATATATATATATATATATATATATATATATATATATATATATATATATATATATATATATATGTGTGTGTGTGTGTGTGTGTGTATATGTGTGTATATAAATTTTATATATACTGAAAAACACAAAGGAAATTTTGAGGTCTAAAAGGTTAGTAAACGTAGTATCGAAAAAATCCTTTTAAATGATTCAGCATTCCTCTGCTCCGTACATTCCCTAATAACTGCTTATTGTAAATAAAACAAAGAGCCCAGTGTGCATATAGAAATGCCTTTAACAAATTCTTGAATAGGTTTTCTCTACTGTTCGTATTATTGCTTTCAGGGGGTTTGGTGTGCCCATTTGTTTTTGTATTACTGGGTTATGAACCCATCATCCAGCACTCTCAGGAACTCAAGTTGTGGACGAGAGCCCTTTTATTTTACTTTCTGTTGTTTCGTGGGCAACTAAAGAAGAAGAATCTCCCAAGCCCATCGATGGGTTATTTTTTATGCGAATGTTTTTGGTCTTCCGGGCTTTATTGGTTGGCTTTTGCTCTCCTTGGGGAAGTGTGAGCGATATCTCTGGTAAATGCGAGATGGTCAACAGCCCTTCGACCGAAAAAATTGTCTCTACTCGTATGTTTGTGTGTGCTTGAGACTGTGTATATTTGCACACACGCACAGTTTATATATATATATATATATATATATATATATATATATATATATATGTGTGTGTGTGTGTGTGTGTGTGTGTGTATGTATGTATGTGTATGTATATATATATATATATATATATATATATATATATATGTATGTATGATATATGTATATACAGATATATATAGTGTGTATGTCTATGCTTTATTTTGTAGGCTTGTTGTCGACTGTATATTTGTGGCAATTTATAGTGTTCCGCTGGCAGCCGGGTTTGGATATTTTTATGCCTACGTACCGCCGATTTTCCTCTTAATGTAGTAAACTTTATTTGCATTTCGTTCCCAAACTCGTAAAATGATTTTGACCACTACCAAATAGATTACGGGTTTATCAGTGGTGGTGACTGACAGTTAATCAAGTCATGAGACAACAAGAGACAGACGGGCTCCAGAGCCTGATTAAATTTCATACCTCTGTGAGAAGAGAATTAGTCGAGATATTGTCAACGAACAAAGATTGCCAGAAAAGAAAATGACTCAGTGATAGCATAAAGCTGTCTCCCAAATCCTCACAAAGCACTACAAGTGGAAGTTTTCATTTTGTGGTTGGAAATGAGGATGGCGTCAGAACGTCGTTCTCTTATTTCTAATCCCACTCACGACTTCAACAGGTCGAAAAGCATTTCGTCTTCTTTTGAAATCGAATTATTGTAAACTAATTAAATTCTAATTTATACATTTGTGTTAATTAACGAGCAACGAACAGTGAAATGCAGGATTCTTCAAAAAGGTCAAGTGGTGGGCGTCGCTTTCTCCACTGGATAGCAAAAAAAAAAATAACCATAGCCGTTTGACCTTTTTTTGGCAGTTGGCAGAATCAAAGGAAATTCACTCTTGTTCCCTGAGAGGTCTTTGAAACTTTGTGTTTGGCTTTTTTTTTTTATTGTCAAATAAAGAATCGTTTTTCGTGGAAATGCAAACAGTGCTGAAACATTTTTGATGTATGTTGTGTCAGTTTACAGATTAGTAGGTAGGGTAAGATAGTTAACGTGCCTTCACACTCACTGGATACAAAATACTGTATGTATGTATGATACCTCTCTCTCTCTCTCTCTCTCTCTCTCTCTCTCTCTCTCTCTCTCTCTCTCTCTCTCTCTCTCTCTATATATATATATATATATATATATATATATATATATATATATATATATATATATATATATACTCGTATATCTCTCTCTCTCTCTCTCTCTCTCTCTCTATATATATATATATATATATATATATATATATATATATATATATATATATATATACACATACACACATACATATATACACACACATACCTAAACAAGTGTATGAGCATGGGTTAGCTCAGAGAATAAACAAAAAAATGGTCGTTGTCACGGTTATACTCAATTAAAAACTAAGTTATACTTACTTACTGGATCTTGGATGCACCGCCTGGGCATCTTGTCGATAGCATACTCGTCTACCGAGCAAGGTAATTTGCTAGATTCATTGTCAAGCGTGATCGGATAGGCATGGTCTCTGTTGACCTAAGGACTGAATTAGAAAGTTTTTAGTTAGACGACTGTGTTACTTGTTGTAACCAGGATGAAAAAGAGTACGGATCTAGAAGCCTAACTTCAAAAGACTTACTGAGAAGGGGATCGTTAGCACCTAACCCCACCCCTTCTCGGGAGAAAGCTTTTATGGTAATATTTTATTTTTGGCTGTATATCGGTAGTGTTAGCTTATTCTCTCTCTCTCTCTCTCTCTCTCTCTCTCTCTCTCTCTCTCTCTCTCTCTCTCTCTCTCTCTCTCATAAGCTAATGGAACCGGCATAGAATCGGACCTAGGTGAGAAACGTCTATTGGAGTTGTTACTAACCTAATTCTGTTGTGTATATTCCCTCCTCCCCCAAAATTAGAAATGATTTTATATTTCTCTGTAAGGAGTTTTTGAAATGATGGAGTAAATCGTTGGAAATGTACAACAACGAAAGCTGCGCATGTTTTGGTCTCATCGTTTGATTATGATGAATATTGTCTCCTCCGGCGTTTTCCGATGTTTAAAGGTAGGATTTGCTCGGTGCGATTATCGCTCAACGATGATAGTTCATGGATTAACGATGATCGTCAAACGATTTTTAGAGCACTAATTTGCTTGTCTTTTAATTGGGCTTTTTTCCTGAACGACTGACGGCAGGTTCCAATTAAAAAACAAGTAAATTAATGCTCTAAAATTCGTTTGACGATCATCGTTAGTCCATGAACGATCATCGTGGAGCGATAATCGCACGGAGCAAAACTTACCTTAATCAGGAAATTTGTTTTTATATTACTGTCATTGTATAATTAGGTCATAAGAATTATAACAATAGCTCATGAACTTTACTGAAATGAGGAACTCATAAATACTGCTACACCGACGTATTAACCGGTTCTCGGTATGCTGTTGAAAAATTTAAAGTTGTAAAATGCTTTTGATTTATGCTAAAAAATAAGCCATTTGCTATATTTTTTTATCTGTTTTAATCTGTATCAATTAATTTTAGGTTCTGCTAATCATAATTATGAAAATCAGTAGATTTTAAAGAAGAAACGGTATTAACAATGAACCGAACATTGTCAACTCTACGGGCTGCTATACAAGCAAGAGCCCGCTTAATCATTCAACATTATCTTGGGTGAATAATGACTTAGATCAAATTATTCTTCTCTCTCTCTCTCTCTCTCTCTCTCTCTCTCTCTCTCTCTCTCTCTCTATTTTTTGTCATGTCCTTAGTGTTATTAAAGGAATTCCCCTCTAAGATGGTTGCGCGATATGGGAAGGGGCGTGGTCTTCCTGTCGGCCGAAGTGGATTTGACTGTAGTATATTTTCATGGGAGAAAATAGACTGACCATGGCGATTAGTGGAAAGGACCATTTTCTTACTCCTTTTGCAAATTTATGTTAGATCTCAGTAATATCTTCGCCCCTAACGGGGAGTTGTTCTTAGAGGCGTTAGTCTTCCGTTTCTGAGGAAGTCTCTGTTTGGATGAGGTTCCAGGCATTATGCTCTTTTCCGTACAGACTGTGACCCACCACATCCGACTAGCACGAGGTACAAATTTCACTGCTTAGGTCAAAATGGACACGACCTGCTATTCAGCAAAAGATTCTAATCGGTTCCGTATCGTGGGATCGATCTTTGGTCTCGCTAGTAGGGCGGGTCGATAACTGTGAGCAACAGGGACTGTGCAGTGTATATATATATATATATATATATATATATATATATATATATATATATATATATATATATATATATATATATATATATATCTGTGTGTATTTCTATATTTGTATTTATGGGTGTGTGCCGGTGTTAAATTATTTTTGAGAGAAAGCAAATACTTTGATATTTTAAGATTAAGTGAAAGTTCCCCTTATTATGGCATAGGTAAAATAAGCTATTATACTTTCTTTGTGGCCTTTGCCTTTGTGGAAGGAGGATGGGAAATGAATGTGACTAGTGGCGTGTGCTAAGGCGATTTCTCCGTCAGACATACTGTAATGACTTGCGTGACAGCTCGATGTTTCCCTGCAATGTGATTCTAACTTTACTACACTGAGCAAAAAGAGCCCTACGTTGAATTTGCATAGCGTGCAGGATTGCAATAATGTTTATATCTTTTTGGATTTTGTTTGGTTGTTTGCTGACAGATCGAACTACTCACGTGTAGTAATTCAGTCATTTTGCTCTTCACGTTGCTTTTATTTTAGTTAAAAGATTATTATTGTTTTGTAGATGTTTTAGGAAATTGACTGTCAGCTTTAACGTGGTTCATGTAAATTTTGCGTTCATGCGCCATTTTTCCAAGGTTTGGTTATAAATGCGTTTTTTATCCACAGTTCTTCACTTAGTCTTTAAAGTAATAGTTTTATAATTTTCAAATTGTAATTCAGTGTTTTCATCAAGATTCATGGTAAATCCCCTTATCTTCGCTGTAAACCGATAACAGGTTGCTTTTACTGACACAGAAAAAGTGTTCGTGTGTGGCGTATGTATGTAATTGTATATATATATATTATGTGTGAATGTGTATGTTTATGTATACACGTGCTTATTAAAAACAATATAGACCATTTCCATATTTGAAATGAGGAAATGTCCAGAGGTGGAAGAATATGACTTGTTGATATATAGACTAGAATTTTATCAGTTATTTCTTGAATAAGGAGTTTTCATAGAATTTAATGCCCATATATGAAAATCAACAAACCAGCGATGAAAAGGTGTCAGGCAAGCTGCTTCTGCAAACAGTGTGTTTTCTAGCATAACGTTTAATGCTACTGTATTCAGTTTGCTAGGAGTTTTCTCTCGGCTACTACTAAAATGCGGAATAGTTTGCCTAATGCAGTTGTGAAATCTTCTGATCTTTAAATATTTAAGCGAGGAGCAAATTCAGTCCTGGTCTCTGCTGACGTCTCCTGAATTTCTGATGTGTCTGTTTTATTTTCTATTCCCTCATACTCAATTATTCATCACTTCCTTTAACCTGTCTCTCTCTGCAGCCTAATTTTCCCTTTGGAACCTTCTTGGGTTTATAGGTTGTTGACTCTGTCCGTAAGATTGTCAGCTGAAGATTTAAAGAAAGAAATCAAGAAAGAAAGCATGATTAAATAGATAAAATTAGTAAATGAACAATTTACCTGAATTCAATGCGAACGAGATTTTCTATTGTTCTTAAGTTTATTTCCTTCAGGTCGTGGTAAGGAATAATAATGAACAATTGTAAAATCTGACAGCTAATTGAAGAGCGAAGTGAAAACCAATAATTGTTAGGCATCTTAGTCAGTTCCTTCCAAAGCTTGATGGTGCCATGGTAGGTATCGGACGACGGCTCTGCCAATTCATTAATGAGCTTTCAGTTCTGGCCTACCGTGCGGGGCGTTTGAATCCTACCTCGGATGTTGGGGTTTATTCATTGATAGCTGCATTTGGGTTCAAGTCTCGTAGTGGTGGGTGTATCCAGAAAATTTGAGGAAATCAAGAAATTAAGAGTTTAGTGCGGTTATTATAAGTACATATATATCTGTTAAGAAAATGACAATAGTTTATATATATATATATATATATATATATATATATATATATAAATAGTTTATATATATATATAAAAGTAGTGTATATATAAACTATATATATATAAAGTAGTTTATGTATAAACTGTATAATATATATATATGTATATATATATATATATATATATATATATATATATATATATATATATTAGTATAATGTATAAAAAAGACCTGTTATTAGGTTCGGAACTTTTTTATATAGAGCATTATTTTTCAAAATAAGTATAATAGCTTCGTGTTATCATTTGTTCGGCTCCTGTAGACTTTTTTTTTTTTTTTTTTTCATAGACCAAGTCCACAGGAGCTGAATGATAGTTATACAAGGATCATCGTTGTTTATATTTTGGAAATATGCAGTTTTGTCTATCTAGAAATATGTGTGCGTGTGTGTTGTTGTTTGTCACTTTTATTTTATTCTGCTCCCGTACAATATCCTTAAGATTCCTGTGTTTGTCATTTTTTAGACGCATGAATACCGAATCATGATTATATTCTGAAAATTAAAGGTAACGTCTTATATTATGTTACGACATCAAGCAATTTCCCCGATTGACGTTTTAATTGGTCGTGGGACGGGGCAGTCACCTGAGGCAAGCCTCCGCATTCGTGCAACTTTGTTGCCTGATGTTTGGTGATTGCCGGTGCTGCCGGATTGATCCATTTCATCTAGAGCAGGATAGTTCCTGCTTCATTTACGGTCTCTCTCTCTCTCTCTCTCTCTCTCTCTCTCTCTCTCTCTCTCTCTCTCTCTCTCTCTCTCTCTCTCTCTCTCTCCGTATGTATTTATACGTATATATATATATATATATATATATATATATATATATATATATATATATATATATATATATATATATATATACATACACACATTTACATACATACTTACATTCTTTTTGTTACATACATACAATCATATATATTTTAAGTTTTATATCAAATAAGTGCTATAGTGAAGTTGGTTTTGCTACATCAAATAATTATTCAATCTTTTCTTTTTTCATGTTAATATACATCCATTAATTGTTGTTTATAGATGTTAGTATTTTGCCTTTACACATTACAATACCTTTTTAATGAGCATTTGAGTAGAACATTTTCTTAATAATGTCCTCAACGATAAAAGATGTTTGATAACATGTAAAAACTAGGCAATGGCATCCCACAATTTCTTTTGACGTTGAATACTTTGCTGGGTATTGTATGTTTATTAAATTCACGTTAAGTACTTCATTACTTAATTTCCGCTAAAAATAAACTTTTTCCACCAATTCTGTTTTCGTAATATCAGTTTAACTACAGTAAATTGGCAAATTGATATCACGCTGTTTAACCGCGTTAATGAGTAAGGCAAACTGAAGTAGCGCTCCCGTTACCTTTATTTTTTCCTGTCTTGTCATTTTTTTTTTCTCCTGATTGAAATCCTTTACGGCGATTCGTATCGCGAACAAGGAGAAGAGGAAGAAGCAGAAGAAGAGATGAGCAGCAGCAGCAGCAGCAGTCCGGTCGATATTGACGTCATTACGTCCCCCACCCCGTTTCTCTCTCTCTCTCTCTCTCTCTCTCTCTCTCTCTGTGTGTGTTGCATCTTCACCATTCATCCTCACTCCAGCAGCCTATAGTTATCCCTCCACCCCTCCCCCTCTCCCTCTCAAACCCCCTCCCCCATCCCCCTTCTCTCTTGTAGTCCTCAATGGTGAACAGCTGACGGTTTTGCGTTTTGAAAATGGCTTTAAAATTTCTGTGACGTTCGGTTTTCTTCAGACTCGGGAATAGCATACTTTAAATCAATGTGGAGGAAAAGGCCGTTTCCTCATTTTACTTAGTTGTTTAAAGATAGCTGCTTAGGAAATAAAAAGTAATGGGAAACTTTAAGATTTACTTAAGGCGTTCTGTGAGATAGTTTGAAAGATGTGTATAGGACGGAGATTTATTTTATAATTTGAACCACTCAGGGAAATTTGGTTGTCGGTATCTTCAGGTTACGTATGATTTATTTTTTACTACTTGGTATTTAATCACTATCAGTTATTTTGGTGTCATAAATGCCAGTAATTACGACTAGGGAAACTGGTGCTCATTTGTATTCACATGTTACGCGTGCGCGCACGCATAAAACAGTGGCGCATCTTACGGGAGGGCTAAATTCCCTTGTCCATTGCCTGAGACGTTTAAGAATGATCGAGGATTAAGACTGATTCCACCCCGTGGATGAAAGTGCCTGACGAGACATTTTTCACCCGGCTGAACAAGGAAACGCTTTTTCTCTGATGGTTGTGTTTTTCTTTAAAGTTTTCAGCAACATTTGATGAAATATCTGTACACTTTTCAGTTATTTCTTTGTTGTCGAAAAATTATTGTAATTCTTTAGAAGGGTTGCAGATGTCTATAATTGTCATAAATATTTCCCGTGAAATACCGGAGAGGAAAAAGAAACTGCTCGCTAAATACAAATGATACTTATAATAAATACAAATGATACTTATAATAATTGAAGGCCTTCATTCTCTATATCCTGTTTTTCGTGTTAGCGTTTGATTAAATTCCCTTTGCAAGTGACAGTGCAAAATGAAAACTCTGTAACATTACTGAAGGAAGCTGGTTCATGGGACTGAGCGAGCAATCCCTTTTTCACTATGTTTTATTTAGCTTGTTTGGACTCTGAACTACGAAGCTAATAAAGGAAACTGATATTGTAAACAAGGCTTAAGACCTTAAATTTATTAGGCATATACTTAAAGAGTGTGGACTAGATTTATGAGTGTGGTGTGTATGTGGGAGTCATATTGTTGCGTGTTTGTAATCCCATTAGCTGTGTTTGGTATTTTCATTATATGTAAAACATTTTTAATGGAATGTCTGGTTACCTAAGACATTGATTCTAATTTTTAAGGAAACTCGAACAATCGTTTCAAAATCACACTGTATTTCTTCGGGAAATCCTTATCATTTCTCCCTTGTATTTCTTTTGTAACCTATCGTTTGTCTTTGAAGCAGGTTGTTCTTGTTTCGTGTGTATTTGCAGTATAATATACTATAATATGAACTGGTCCTGCTAATTAGAAGTAAACACGTAAGAGAAATAAAGGTACTTACGCTTGTACTTCTTGAGATTTTATTTATGTGTATTTACAGATACTATTTCAGTCCGGATCTGAAGTAGCATCAGCCTAAATTCATAGTTTTCTCTTTAAATTCTTAACACACTGATAGATAAAGAGCTTTTGATGAACTGTGCAGTATAATTGTACTGAACATTAAGGATCATATGTGATTCATCAGCTGCTATATTTTTTTCCCTGCATATATATATATATATATATATATATATATATATATATATATATATATATATATATATGTGTGTGTATGTGTGTGTGTGTGTGTATACATAACTAACAGGACCTCATTCAAACTGGATGGTATCTAGTGGAGGTATTGATTCAAAAAAAGTTACAAGCTTTCTAGGACAAACAGTCCTCATCCTCAAGTATCCGTACTAATCCACAAAACAATTGTATATATGATAAAGTTAATATATATATATATATATATATATATATATATATATATATATATATATATATATATATAAATATTATATATATATATATATATATATATATATATATATATATATATATATATATATATGTATTTTGTATGTGTACACACACATACATACAGACACACTGCTCCTATCATGTGATTGTTGATGGTAAACTGGGTACTTGTGTCTCGAATGACGTGAGTTCATTAGGCTAACAGGTTGATTCACCATGTTTAACGACGGTGTTCCCAAAGCCATTCCACATTAGTGATGGGATATAATACACTGAATAAATAGCAACCCTTTCCCCGCCCCACCATCCTTTCATGTCTCACGGATAAATTGCAGTTTTATTTATAGATAGATGTTTCAAACCTCTCATTTCAGCTGGCTCACCTTTTCTGCCATGTTTAGACATTCTTTTTTTTTTTATTTCATCAAGCAATTATTCATTGTTTCATGTGATCAGATTCCGTTATTCTGGCTACTTTTAATTCGATAAATCCATACTTGAGTGAAAATGAACTTTTCGTATATCATGTATACAAAATATGATTCCGATTGTACCTTACGTACGTCTGTAAGATACAGTAAATGTTGTGGGTCCTTAATAGGAGGCACAATAAAAAAAATATGCATTGGAATAGAATTTCATATTTCATATGTTGAACTTTATTCCCTTTGTTGGCAAATGTTGCAGTATCAATGTTGAATTTTACTCGTCTCGAACTGCACTGACTTTTAAATTTTATAGTTATTGTTAAAAAGAAAATGTTATCCATCAAGCAGAGCCGTTACTAGCAATACTGATTTTGGGAGGATATTTTCCACTTGGCCTTGTCCAGTTTATTTCCCATTGTTTATCAGACTTCATATATTCGAGTATAACATACACATACACATCTGGGTCCATAGACTGCATGCATGCTGGCATCCGATACATCTCATATATATATATATATATAATATATATATATATATATATATATATATATATATATATATATATATATGTATATTATATATATATGTGTGTGTGTATATGTGTATATATATATATATATATATATATATATATATAAAATTATAATCACCTTAACACTTCCCGCCTCTTTATTTCCCCCTATGGTAATGTGATATATATATACCTGTATATATATACACCTACCTACATACAAACAGGCATTATTCATCACATTACACTAGGACACGACTCTGGTTTTTAACATCTGAATTTAATCTTATTTAATTTTTGTAACAAGTTCCTTTTGTTTTTATTGTTTTCTGAGCCGTGTGTCCCTATCTTATTAATAAGAGAGAAAAGGGTGGCTTCCCTATTGTTGAGACACAAGTGCCTCCTTTCAGCGTCCTCGACTTTCAGATCTCGAAATCCCCTGAATTAAGACGCCGAGTAGATATTGGGTCTTTTGTGGAGCTTTTTCTCTCAGGGACTTCTCTTTATTCTCAACATTATAAAAAATTACTTTTGGTTATTGATTTTGTTTCTCTCATTTTTATTATTTCCTTCATGTTTGTATGGTACTTTGAAAATAAGTTTGATAGAGCAATTGAATAATAAGGCGTATTTTGTGAGCGTAATTTTATATATGTCTATTAGATTTACAGTATTTTATTAGTGGTTAAGAAATCTCCATCAGATTTTATTTTATGCTGTTATATGATTAGAATTTGCACCTTTTTATGTTAGCTGGCTATCTTTTCGTTCTGTTTAAGAGAATTCATCCTGCAAATTACATAGGCATGTTCGAAACCACATCAGGTTGCGAATCAAGGAAGAGAAAACGAATGTCTTTGGAGACAAGTTGAAATGTAGAAGATTCCAGAACACAGTACACATTTATAGGAGGGAAATTTGCTCGCCGAAAGCGACAGAGGAAAAACAGATATGAAGTGGAATCTCTTGGTATGAATATTCATGGGATGTAAGGGGTAAGAAAGGTGGAATGGCTTAAAAATGCTGGGTGTAACCCTTAATTCAGCATTTAAAGGATGAGCATATTAATGACCGTTTTTTCTCACCTTCTCTAGAGTTAGTTCTTGAATATATATATATATATATATATATATATATATATATATATATATATATATATATATATATATATATATATATATTATATATATGTATATATATATATATATATATATATATATATGTATGTATGTATATATATATATATATGTATATATATATATATCTGTGTATGTTGTATGTTTTTTTGTTAAAAATGCTAGTTTTTGGTAACGGTATTTCTTATGTTTAAGATTTTAGGCCTTTTGTGGTTGCATACATTGTAAACAGTTTTGCTTTCTTTCATAAACGCTCCAAGGAGAGGTCCATTAGAGGACGAAACTGTTGGGCATAATCTAACAATTTATATATTTCATTTTCCTATGTGGTATACAACTGAAAAATGTATGTGTATAAACAGAGGAGTTTTTGTGGGTAATGTCATGCCCATTCCCGTTGTCCTTTTTTCGAAAGCCACGCGAGTATTCGTGATGGTTTGTGTGTGTCCCTAACTTTATCGTCGTCGATGTAATTGATCAGATGTTTTGATGGACGTAAGCATTACGTGACCGAGCACGTAGCTTTAGTCATAGGTGAATTTGTAGTCGTGTACGTGACTAGTTTTTGCGACAGGAATGACTTGACGTTCCTGTATAGCTGTCTCTTTCTTACAGTATGTAAGCGTTTTCGTTTGTATTCATTTAGGTTTACATACACAAGTTTACACAGACAAATATAATATGTACGTTTAAATGCACTGGTTTGTATGAATTCTTACATTTATGTTTAATGGTTCAACTGTATATTTGTTTTTCTTTTGAGCGATGATCTTATATCAAAATTGCGGTCATTTATATGTTCAAAGCAAAATGTTTAAATAGTAGTTTTGGTTTATGTTCACTGGAGGACATTGGGTTCATCCTGACCTTTAACAGAAATGTTATAATCTCCCTTGTTCTTGCAAAGGTTTAGGTGAAAGATTGATTTTGACCTGGCTTCACCCTCTCTTGTTGCATCGCTGCTATGAAAGTTATTGTTTTCTTGTAAGTTGATGTTTGGGGTTTCCGTGTTACTTCCCATATTTTGAAGAAATCAATGGTGAAATAAAGGGGCTATATATCCATGCATTTCCGGCAAGGAAGAGAGAGTCTGAGATGCGAAGCATTCCATGTTTCTAAGGAGAGATGATGAAGTGATGTATATGGGGCTGCTAGACTAGACTACTCTTAAGAGGCAGCCATATTTGGCTTCATGAATTTGCTTTCGTTTTATTTATAATGGTTTTCCAAACTGACCTTTTTGGTTTTTTACCGATTTTAATGCCCAAATGGAAAAATACATAATTAATGAACGTGTATTTAACCTGTTGGCATGCCTTATACACATTTTCTAGGCAAAAGCATATGGACAGTCTCAAGCTGTAGATATCAGCGGCTGGAGTAATACGAGTTAGACCCCAGAAGGATTTCTGAAATCTATATTTTGAAAGAATCCTGTAAGAGAAAATTGAGTTTTCCGTACTATCACCGAATGCCAACTATGAAACGACCAAAGTAGCTGAATGCTACCAAGAGGGTATGTAAATATCGTGGTGAATCGTGGCCTTTTAAAATAATCAAGCTTTCGTGTATTTGAATAGGTTTCTAGCATCAACTGTAATATGTAAACGGACGGATGGATTAAGTTTTCCCTTAATAAATTTGTCTTCCCTTAAGACATATTTGTATTTTTGAAAGAGAAATTTGCGAATTGAGTCTTTCTCGATACATGAAATATCGCTTCCTGCTCATCAGAAAAGGTCTTTACAGGTTATTAAACCTAGCAAGATTGAAAGTTATCGCGTCCACGGTCATCTTGTTTTGGCAAGTCACCTGCTGCCATAAGTCAGTTGGATGCAAGTCATCAAATCTTTTACAGTTTCACCTTCAAGCTTCGCCATAAAG
The DNA here is from genome assembly GCF_040412425.1 of Macrobrachium rosenbergii. Lineage (NCBI taxonomy): Eukaryota > Metazoa > Arthropoda > Malacostraca > Decapoda > Palaemonidae > Macrobrachium > Macrobrachium rosenbergii. Next base: position 17,370,153 of record NC_089793.1, on the reverse strand, counting down.
ATACTAGGTTGCAATAAGAGGAAAATTAAGTTCTTCGTGGGTACGTGCTTTCGTTTATATTTGCTTGGTCGTCCCAGCAATAAGTCTGCTAAAAAATTTTGTGAAAAAAAACACCTATATATTGTAAAAAATGGTGACTAACTGTGAACATGATGATCTTTGCGTCTATATATTAAAACATGAAAATGTTGTATATTTTCTTTTACTCTGTTCTTGTCCTATAGATTCCATATGGCGTATGTTGTATTGCATTTATATATATATATATATATATATATATATATATATATATATATATATATATATGTGTGTGTGTGTGTGTGTGTGTGTGTGTGTATCTGTGTGCATAATATATATATAATATATATATATATATATATATATATATATATATATATATATATATATATATATTGAAATTATTATTTATTACTAAAACATATAGAATTGTCCTGGTGAATATTGCTAAGCATGACCAGCGCTTTGCATGAAAATTTTACGTTAACTTTAAGATTTTATTCCGCACGTGCCGTAATAGATGAGGGCATTTTCCGCTCACTGAGCGCAGTTACGTTTCTGTTATGTACCTAAATTTACGATAAAATGCTTTTGGCGTTAAGCTCATCGGAATCATCGTTTTCATTTGCGAATAGCTGTTGATGGGCCGCATTGATGTGGGAGATTTAAGGGAACTAAAAATACCTTTTTCAGAGAAAATTATTATGCCTCATAATATTCAAGGGGGATGCATGTGAATATCATAGACTGCATGCTGATGAAGATTGCATTGAGAATATTTATTTTTTTAATCTCAATTGCCACAGGAATTTGTTATAGTTGATCCATGTGGCATGCTTTACTTAGTAATCTGTGCTAAGTATTATGATTGCTGTTGTTTTTGCTAGCAGTAGGAAGGTCAATAATGAGGCAGTTATTGCCGTTGTAATGTTATTAATATTAGTTGCTAGGTTTGATCAGATGAAATTTTGTCTTAGTTTCTTTCCTTTCGGTCAACTTATCAGTGCATCAAAATTATATAAGAAAAAAATATTTTCAGGCCCATAGGTATAGGAAGCTTTATTCGTTCAGCTAGCCCTCCGGATCATTCAAATTTTACCCTTCCGAAATATGTCGTAATTCTTGTTTCTGTAAATGTCACTTTTTAATGAACTGTCATTAGCGGTTGGATGTGCACCTGTCAAACTAGACAGTCGTGACAAACCGGCTGTCATTTGGCATTAGCTGAAACGTAGTACCGGATGTGATATTCAGTAGACCTTATTTCCTTGCGTTTCCCCGTTTTTTAATTATTGAAAACGAGTGGTGAAAGGAAAAATAGAAACCTTATTTGTAATGAAATTTGCAAGTTTTTTACAAGTTTTTCCTCAGGATTAGACGTACATTTAATATACACACAGACCCACAGACACACACACACACACACACACACACACACACACATATATATATATATATATATATATATATATATATATATATATATATATATATATATATATATATATAATCAAACCACCCATAGGCCTTTTATCCTCCCCTTAGAGGGAGTTAGCTCAAAAGGGTATTATTATTCGATCCCAGCATTATTTTGGGATGGGATTGCCACCCTGTTACCTTCATGTCCTTCTCAACCCTGCTTGAGACCCAGTATACCCCTTGAAATCCACTAACTGTTGATCATAACATAGTTCAGGTAAAAATGGTTCTTAAGTACCCCTCTGCATTTATTACATTGATATAATATGATGGTTAATAAGCGTTTTTGTTTGTATAAAAATTGATATATGACGCTTAATAAGTGCTTTCTTTGTATGAAAGTTGATACACGACGATAAAGCTGCAGTTTTCTCCTATATGGAAAAGTAATGGGCGGTGTGATGCCCCTTGCAGCTGTTGAACACCTGCCAATCGCAGTGCTTCCGGTGTTAATAAACGTTTCAACTACTTTTACGGCCATGGATGGACGCTGGTCGTCACGCCGAAGTGGTTTATCCATTTCACATCTGCTGTTGTTGTTGTTGTTGCTGCTGTCACTAGATGGTTGTAGGTTTGCCAGCTCGTTCTTATTCCATTTTTTTCTCTCTTATAAAATTACGGTTAGTTTGTTTGGTGAACATATTTCGCTGTATTTGGTTTCAAATTTTGTTTAGATGTCCTTACTGTACACTAAGGCACTGTCATATTTCAACGAGTATCGTATCAAAATCCGAGTCAGTATTTGAATTCCATCTCTTTTTCATTTCCATTTTACCATACTCTGTTATTTATTTCTAAGGTAGTTTTCATATTTTCAAGTTTCACTTGTATGCTATTACGCTCCTTTTACTCTTTTTTTTTGTTCCAGCGTAGTCATTACTTATTCTTTACATTCATTCGTTTTCTTATCAGCATCTTTTTCCTCCCGCCATTTTATTTTCCTTTAACGTACGAGTAAGGGTAAATAACTCCTTGAGGGTAAAGTTTTGTTTAATCTATATTTCAGTCCCTTTTCCAATTAAACTGGTAAATGTTATATGATAGGCCTTACATTGGGCACTTTTATTTCTGAAAATTGTAAATACTGGGGAATTTTTATCCATATATATATATAATATATATGTGTCTATATATATATATATATATATATATATATATATATATATATATATATATATATATATATATATATATACAATATGAATGTTTTGTTCTAGGGAAAGTATTTTAATACTTAAGTTTGTTCTGGTATTTTATCTCGAATTTGTATTTTAGCCTTGTTTATCCTTATGGCAATTTTCATTAACAGGTTCATTTTTTTGAGTAATTGAAACAGTAATCTATCTCAGATTTTTTCTTGAAAGGCAAAGATCACATAAGATGTAGATGTCAAACTCAAGCATATACAGTATCATGTATATGTACATATATATGATATTGTATAATGTACTGCCTGTTACGCAGATTTCCAGTTACCACTGTGATTGCCTTCGTTCGTATGACGAAAAACTACTCGCTATATACTCGTGTTTCCAGAGCCTTGCCACTATGTTCGCTATTGCACTGTTTGCAATGGATTTCACAAATACATTAATTCTTGTGTAAAAAAATAGTTCCTAACTACTATATATATATATATATATATATATATATATATATATATATATATATATATATATATATATATATATTTATGTATATTTACACCTTGTACTTATGCACATTAATGTTGGACCAGTTTGTGCTGTTTACTGCCTTAAAGTAAGGAAACAAAGTGAAAACAGGATACCAAGATAGGGAATTCATATTACGTAACTGAATATGTTAGTTATTGCAAGAAGCTTACTTAACTGATGATTCATAATAATTTTTTATGAAGAAAATCGCATAAATCAGTTCACTACTTATCTGCAATGGATAGGTAAAACACTTTTTTTATATAGTGAATGTGTTTAACATTAATGTAGATTATTCAGATGTAAGCATCCAGCGTTCTTCGAAGAGAGTCATAATTCCAGGCGTAGCTTACAGCCTTACCTGACCTTTCCATGAAATGTCAGAAAAGACAGTGCAGTAAGTGAAGTTGTAATGCCTTTTTACTTTTTTCCTTTGTCTCGAATTACTTTTGTACTCTGTGCAGAAAAATAAACCTTCCTTCACTACTAAATACTGATGTTTACTAATGGTTTAGTTTTGTTGAGTTATAAGCTGATGTTCAATTATAAACTCTTGTTTCTAACTTTCGTTACGTAATGTAGATTGGTAATCAGTTGTCTCGGTTACATATGTAAGATGTACATGATTTAATATATAAAATTTATAGTATCCAAATTAGATATATACAAAACAAGTCGTTCGTTAAAAGCACAGATAATTAAGGTTTAACTGTATAGTTTTCCAAGATACTGGAACCTTTGAGAGGGTTATTTACTTTTAAGGTATAATAATGAGGTCTATGTTAAAAAGCATTCTTATTTTAAGGCTGATAGAGCAATTTCGAATTTTTCTTGATTTAATGATGTTAGTGCAAATATTTTTACATCTTTATTGGATTGAGTTACTCAATATATATGCATTTATTACTTTAGTTTAGACCTGCGTGAAAATATCTTTACAATGCATTTATTAACACGCCATCACTGTTCTCGTCATTAGTCAAAGCCCAAACGTGGTTATTATTGTCCGGTTTCACTGAAGAGACAGGCCCATGCAGTTGCTGTATGAATTGATATTACAGGCGTCGATTATGTAAAGTATTGGAATACCGAATCTACGTATGTGCAAATGCGGAAATTGGTGTATCACGGATCCTTCACACCAGGCAAAATAACAAATTCTCTTATTTTCATATGAATATCTCTTTTGTATAATCTTGAGTATATTACCCACTTTCATTACTTTTTGAATGTGTGGTCCAGGGTATATTCAGATAAGTGTAGATCATTTGTTTTGACGGAGGCTGCGCTTCATGTTATTGATAACATCATGGCAGGTCATTAAACATTCTGAGCTTTCGCAGAGACAATCTCAGCTGGGTCCTCATTAGTCAAGACATCTGGGGCGAAAACTCTCTCTCTCTCTCTCTCTCTCTCTCTCTCTCTCTCTCTCTCTCTCTCTCTCTCTCTCTCTCTCTCTCTCTCTCTCTCTCTCTCTCTTAACTTAAGTCATACCTAATATTACTAACATTAGGTAATTTGTATAGAATTTTTTCAAAATCATGTTAAAAGTTAAAGATTTACAAATTTGATAGTTCCATATTGTTCTGTTTCGTAGCAGGTCGCAATAAGGAAGGAATCTCATGTTCGTGAATTAGATTTTAAGTAGTCTATTTTTGTCCAGTTTTTTTTTATCCAGTTTTCTTAACTTTGAGGGGTTTTGTCAGTGTTTGGATAAGTGCCTTCCAAGAAATGCTAGACCCTCTTGACATATAAAAGCCCCAAAACATGAAACGAACTGGCATGAAGCCATCAACCTCATTCCGTTGTGTGATTGTTTAGAAACCGAAGGCAAACACCTGGCGTCACTCCTAGAAGGAAAGGCAAATATATATATATATTATATATACAGTATATGTATATGTATATATATATATATATATATATATATATATATATATATATAATATTTATATAATATATATAGAAATATTTATATATGTGTGTGTATTGTATATATATATATATATATATATATATATATATATATATATATATATATATATATATATATAATATATACCTTGAATATGATTATAGTCCATGTCCTCAAATTGATCACCGTATACAGTTTCCTACGCTTTTCATAACTCAGACAAAGAGAGAAGTGCACAGGGGAGGAGGGGAGAGAGAGAAAGAAAAAAAATAATGTTTCCCATGGCAGTTCGGCCCCTTTCATCATTGGTAATAGCTGCGGGTTCGTCCTGAAATAAAGCCATCAATAACGTGTCCTTCAGTGTCTTGATTAAGGTAGGCGGAGAATCCAGATTTCACGGATTGGTGTTGGCGGAAAAGATGTCGCTGAAAAGAGAATGCTTGAAAAAGTATTACTCCCGGAAGAGTGAATGATTAAATATAATGATTAAATATATATATATATATATATATATATATATATATATATATATATATATATATATATATATATATATATATATATATATATATATATATATATATATATAGATAGATAGATAGATAATAGATAGATATATGTGTTTAAATATGAATGACGTACTAAAGCAACAAAAAAACTTGGATATTTTTTTGAGCTAAAGAGAGACAACAAATAAGTTACTAGCGTAATAATCAAATTTCCTTCAGTAGCATCAAGCATTGAAGTAGGTGAAAGGAGGCCGCCCTAAAATTGGTGCTGGGAAAGTAGACAGCAAATAATTTAGTATTTGAAATTTAACTTTTAAAAATTAAACAATAAACGATGTATATAAAGTTGAACTTTTAAGAAACATGCAATTCCGAAATTAGAATTGCAAGACGGTACCTTGGAGTGAATTCTAGGGAATTGCTCCTTTTAGTGCGCGCTCACCGAACGGGATTGGCGGAGGTTTGATGAAAAAGAGAAATGCTCTTTGGTGCATTCTGATGCCGGTATGGGCGGAGCGACCTTTCCTTGACACCTCCCACCCACTGTAGTGCCACAATGCGGGTGCCATCGCTGGCCCTGATGGTGGATGGAAGTGTGTCATGAGGCGTGGGGCCGCATTTTAAGGTCAAGGTCAGGTATTCATGTTTTCCCTACGTATATTATGCAAGTATGTATATATGCATAATACATGGGGCATGTTGGAGAGGCACCTTTGGATATCCAGTTTTATAGCCCCAAGAGGGAAAATGCTTTTTATATACGTGAACTTATCTGATATATACTTGCAATTTTTGTCACTAGCCTTTAAGCGTTCATATTATGATGCATCGAGTCTCCGTCATATGAAGGAATGGTCTTATTAAATTTTTCTTTTGCCAAGGGAAAGATGTGCAACAAATATCTGTTTGATATCAAAGAGTTCCTTTTTAAATATTGAGATAATTTAGGTGTTCGGATGCATTATATTTGATTATTTGTATTTAAGGTCCCCTATTTCAGGTTATTTACTGATTTTGTTTGCACAGTATTTAGTGTGTGCTTTTGTCATTATACCTACCTACCTATCAGTGTGGACATAGAAATATACTCGAAGTATGCATATGAAAATCATATCTTTGATATTGTTTTCGTTAGTGGGCTTAATATAATAATAATATTATAATTATAACATTCTCTTTCTCTCTCTCTCTCTCTCTCTCTCTCTCTCTCTCTCTCTCTCTCTCTCTCTCTGGTATATACTGTTCAGGTATATACAGTGTGGCACGAGTAATGTCTCGTAATTTTTGAGACGCATTATTATGCTGTTAGCGTGGAAAACTTCATTAACTAATTGTGCCATTTTCTTTCTTTGCAGGTGAGCGAACTCATGCCCTTGGCTTTTATCTTGGTGAATTCTGGGGTAAGCAGTCTGCTTTCGAAGTTTTCCAAAGTCACAGTCTTTCGATTATATTGTGTGGGTGAATATGTATGTCGATTAAAGTGTTCAAGATGTTTATGCATATATACATATATATATATATATATATATATATATATATATATATATATATATATATATATATATATATATATATATATCAAGATATGTGTGCAATATATATATATATATATATATATATATATATATATATATATATATATATATATATATATATATATATATATATATATATATTTTTTTTTTTATATATATGTATATGTGTGTATGTATGTATGTATGTATGTATGTATGTATATTTTGTGTTTGTGTGCTGTAGAAGTTGTATACATCCTTCGGTCAACAGTTGGGGGTAAATATGGTAGAGTTTGTTGTAATCTCGTCTAGTTATTGCAACAGTATATTTAAACGCGTTCTTTTGTTATTTCTGATTGTTTGTATTAATAAGCATTTTCATCTTTTTCCTTTAACTGCACCTGTATATAACGAATCGAGAATGAACTAAAGAAATATATCAAAAGGAAGGATACACCAGACATTCATGGTTTATCATACATTTTTTATCGCTTTTATTCTCATTGAAAACAAATTTTTTTTTTGATTGGCAGTCCAGTAGAGAAGTGATTGACGTAGAATTATTCATGGATTGACCTTAATCCGTGTGAATATGCCACTTCCTCGTTTACCCATATTGGTTGACTAATGCTTCACGGAAAACGATGTGCTTTGGATATTCTGATAATATAAAGATCTTAATTTATTATTTATCTGGAATTAATAGTATTTTATTTCTTCATTACTATAAAAAGGAGATGAAACGGGTATGGCTCGCCAGTAACTTGACAATTATAGTAATTAGTTTTTAATTGCTTTCAACAATGACTGTGCGGATGTCAGAATTAGAACGTTTTTATTCACAGGGAAATTTAGCATCAATAAAAAAATTAGAAATACGTTGTTATGTGCTTTTCTGTCTGTGAATAGTCTTATAACAAATGACTATTATTACAAGAAGCAAAAAGTTTTTTAACTGGCTAATTTATTATAATCTTTATAAAGGAAAGTTTTTTTCTATTTCAAATACAGCACGAGATGTGAATAATTTTTTTATGCCCAAGAGTGTTTTTTTTTTATCTAGCTTTGTATCATCACAAGTTAGAACCTATAAATGACATATTACAGTTATTGTGACTAATACATGAATGACTTCTGGTTTTACATAATTGCAGTAATCGGAATAGTTATGGCCTAAAGTTAGTTTCAGTCAGTTAGTATGTTAAAATTTGTTTTACTCATTCATTGTTTATTATTAGAATTATAGTATTAGTGTACCTTTACTCAGCAATTACAACTAAAGGATTTTTTTCTCAGTTTGCCATTTTAGTTTTCGGGAAGGAATAGAGAATTACATCATAGTGGATTTTCTTTCGTTTCGAGTAACAAACTTTAGCAGATAAAAAGAAATGCTTAGCAATCGCTTGTTGCTTGTTTAAAATCAACTGACCATCTCATTAATTATTATTGGAGCGTGAACGAAAATAAAACCAACCCTTCATCATCTGCCTTTTTGTTTTCGTAAGGTCTTTACCAATCACATATTATAAAATGTCTGCTGTTCATCTTTCAGTTGAATAGAGTCAAGTTCGTGTTTACCTCTTGGCACCAGCGAGAAGAGAGTTATTTTGCCCATGTTTCCCTCGAGTTGCGTTCCATTACATATTGATCAGCAGATTTCCATTTGTCCAAAAGGTTATTTTTGGGAAGTCATGAACAGTAAAAGTATTTAGCTTTCGTACTGAACTCACTAACCAGGTCTTGGTTTTTCATATTTATTTATCAATAAATACACATTAGTGTGGAGCAACTGGAGTAACATCGTAAATAATAAAATGTTCTCAATGCTGGAAAAGTAGTAAATAGGCGAGAAAAAAATAACGACAATAGTATTAAATACGTAAAACGCAGCACATGACATCACTGCTACAAACGGAAATGAAGTAAGGTTTCACCTCCTCGTCATTGATTAAACTGATTGATTGTTTAGTGGGGCAATCATATTAAACTGGTTACTCCCCTGCAGACGATGCTTTTTATTTATTTATCCATTCATGTGCTTTTTACAAATTCACTTCATGCGGATACTAATCTAAATTACATAACAATACCATTTGTTTTACATAATACGATTGGCTTTTATTGGATGTTTTTTTACTGTAATCTTATTGTGTACATATATATATATATATATATATATATATATATATATATATATATATATATATATATATATATATATATATATATATATATATATATATATATATATATATATATATATATATATATATATATATATATATGAATAGGTATGCTGTTATTACTTCGTGTTATTGTAGATATAAAACATTATTGTTGCCTCTCTCTCTCTCTCTCTCTCTCTCTCTCTCTCTCTCTCTCTCTCTAGTACAAAGTAAGAGAAATCTCTCTCATTCTCTCTCTCAAAGTACAAAGTAAGATAATATATATATAGTAAAAAACATTCAATAAAAATATAATCGTATCTGTATGTATGTATATATATATGTGTGTGTGTGTGTGTGTATGTATACACACATACACATATATATATATATATATATATATATATATATATATATATATATATATATATATATATATATATATATATATATATATATATATATATATATATATTATATTGTATTGAATGTTTTTACTGAGATACTCTTGGTTTGTACTGAATGTTTTTTACTGTATATACACATACATACATACATACATACATACATACATACATACATACATACATATATATACTGTATATATATTAGAGAGAGAGAGAGAGGCAACAATAATGTTTATATCTACAATAACACGAAGTAATAATAGCATATCTATTCATCGAATCGATTAATGATTATGAAAAGAGATTAGTCTATAGAATGTTTGCCCCTCCTCTCTCAGAAATAAATGCTGTCTTTTTCCCTGAAGTTTTTCAAATACTATAGAGCGTTTTAAGTATAAGAATACCCTCGGCTTCTCTGATTATTTTAAAGTAATTTATTAAAAGGTTTAATGTGTTGTTAGTAAGATTGCTCTCTCTCTCTCTCTCTCTCTCTCTCTCTCTCTCTCTCTCTCTCTCTCTCTCTCTCTCTCTCTCTCTCTCTCTCTAACACACATTCAAATTTTCCCCTCAAAGTGTAATATGCTGATGAATATGAAGGCGGTCATAATGCTCTGGAACCCGAAAATGACATTAACCCTTTCTGTTCTTGAGAGAAAAGTGTTGCTTCTATTATACGTAAAGTCGTTTAGCAGAACGAGTATAACCCCTCCGTTATGTCGGTGAAGAATAGCCATTATATTTTACTCGTTAATTATTTTCCCCTTGCAATGGTTCCAGAATATTTTCCGAGTTTCATATAGTAGAGTAAAACTCGTATTAATTTCCTTGTTTTCAGTAAGGGAGTTGTTCTGATGTTTTTTTACTTCCCTTCTTTTCTTTGTTGTTTTTATTGTTTTTGGTGGCTTTTCTTATTTGTATTCTAACACACTGATATGTATTGACTTTTATGTTTCTTGCGTAATGTGTTAGCCATGCTGATGGATTGATGAGATTGTACTTAATGGAGTCGGGAGTGAGTTCTTTGTCAATGAACAAATCTGTGAAAGATATTTCTTGATGAATTACTCCCATATGTATGCAATATGTAACCCCTCTCATAATTATTTGGGTGCGGTGCCTTGATATAAGCTCTTAAAAAAATCTTATAAGGAAATTATTTGAGTAATTTGTTTTCCCTGGCGAATGCTTAATGTCTTGTGTTCATTGTAATTGTTTCCCTTTGGACGGTGAAATTGAATATAAAAGACTTTTTCGTTCTTCATAAGAACCTCGTTAAATTTGCTCCTGTATGTAATTAACATTGGCCCATATTTCTCCTGAACGTGAAGAAATAAATATTGTTGATGAACTGAACTCACTCTCTCTCTCTCTCTCTCTCTCTCTCTCTCTCTCTCTCTCTCTCTCTCTCTCTCTGAGTATAAAGGTTACTGAAAGGGAAACTGAATTTTTTTAACAGTGTAGCATAATTATTAGTCATGAAAATAGATTTATTTCAACGATTTTATATAAAACAATGTCTATTTAAACCCGTTTATCCGGTTTTCAGCTGCTTGCAGTTTAGTGTTTAGTCTTCCATATCAAATGGAAATAAAATTGAAATTCGGCTTTTAATAGAATTTGAATGGCAGTTGATTTTATTCCATCTGCCATCAGGATTTAAACCTCAAACAACTTTTTTGCCAGTTTAATTCGACGGTTGTTTATAATTCGTTAAACACTTGAAGAACTGTAATAAATTGTTTGAAAGTTATTTCAAGTATTCAGTTCTTCATTGTAATTTACTGTATGCACATATTTCGCTACTGAGGCTCATCACTATGCCATGTTACGTATGTAACATTTAAGGAGTAAAAGGTTAGTCGTTTGAAGTAAAAGATCCATGACTAATACACCAGTGTAATTTTCATCCTCTGTGTTGATAACTTTCTGTTCATTTTCATTGTTACATTATGATCACTTTTTGAGTTGGTGTTTTCCTTAGCAACTAGATTAACGTTTGTGCAAATGTTTAGACAGATTCAAATATAGTATTTTATAGCATACTTAGTACGTTTGGTTTTACTCCCGTCTGCTTTCTAGTATTTTACTTACCGTAAGGCATCATGAGAACTTGCAAAATATATGTCATGTTCCTTGCCTGGGATCCTTAGGTTCGCGCAGTTTCTGCTCGTCAGTGAATCAGTACAATTTGCTTATTGCCTTTAAAGCAAAATTATTCCCAGGCGTGGTGGACTCAAAATAATCCCGCTCAGATCCGGTTTCTTCAGACCTTGGCTTTCAGATATTTCAGTTATGGATTTGTGTTGACTGGTTACCGGTATTTTATATGCGTTTAATTTCTTTTATCTCTGAGGAGGTTGAGTAACGCAGCGAAAGTTTATACGCGTTTTTTTTAAATTGATGTTTCAGTTTTTGGAATTTTAAGTTTACTATTTCAGGTGAAATTCTTAATATTTAGCCCCTTTCACTATCTGCTCTTAATGCCCATAAAGTTTCATTCTGGCCAAGGGTGAGCGAGTTAGGCGCGATCTTTTATAGCCCATTGGTGGAGCTAAATAGCAGCATCCTTTCTGGCTATCCTATCTTAAGTGAAAAATCGGGGAATATATATATATATATATATATATATATATATATATATATATAT
>NC_089793.1:17202823-17355323 GCF_040412425.1 Macrobrachium rosenbergii | reverse complement strand
ACGTATGTTTCATGTATCATACCCGACCCAACGCCCTTTCTTCCCAGCAGCGAGAAGTTATTGCGCGGGTATGGAGAGTTCGAGACGTGTGAGATGTTTGTTATGTTTTTAGAAGGTGTTGTAGTGGCTTTGTTTTGTGTGTGTATTTAGTCTGTAACATCCATTTGCTTTTAAGCAAACATATCCGTTGATTACATATATAATCCCGGGATGTCTACACGGATAGCAAAGTATCTGCCTCTCTGATCAGTCGGCTGCGGGTGTGAACTCGCGCCACAGACCTCTACGAAGTCCGAAGCTGCTGCTGTAACCGACTGAGCCATCGAGGCTCTTGTGTGTGTTTATGTATACATATCACAAAATAACCACACAACTTCACTGTGTATATATTTTCATACTACTGGTGTTAGGCATCAATAAGTCAGGATGGTTTAGATTCCAGATTCTTTAATTTACAAAGTACAAGCTTTCCAAGACATACAGTCTTCTTTATCAGGTACCTGATGAAGAAGACTATATATTCCATAACTTCTATTTTGTAAATTAAAGAATTTGGAATTAAACCATTCCATCTTTCCGAAGTCTAACACTAGTAGGATGAATACATACACACATACATAAATATGTATATATAAATTATGTATGTTTGTGTGTGTATTAATAAGAATCTTATTACATGTGCACGGTACAAGTATTGGAGTGGAGAATTTAATATAATCCTGTGTCACTAACGTATGTTTCTACTGTCAAGTCAACTTACTATTTTTAATTATCATAATGGCTAAGTATATGTGACAAGAGAAGCTACACGGTAATGTGTGTTCTTTTGTCATATACGAGATAAGTTTTTAGTCTCATTAAATCTACGGACTGTTTCTTCCCAATTTCAATTAAAGTTTCCCTGGAAATGGTGGAATTCAAGTAGCCAGCCTACTGTAGTTGGAGAATTATCACGCATATCCATGGTTTTAGAATTTTCTCTACAATTGTAAAACAAGTTAATTTAAAGAGAATTCAGGACCTTTATGTTAGAAGTCTTCATATCCTCTTATGAATAGGGTGTTTAAAGAAAGTTTTCTTAACTTGATGTTATTGATTTTCACGTATTTTTCATGGTGAACATGATTATGTTCTCATTTAGTTGGATTTTTCATGGTGAACTTACATTTTCATGTTATAAAATACGGTTGTCCTTGAGCCGATGGTAACTTTATTGCTGTGATCAAAAACGTCAGTCCTTGTCCTACTAACCTCAAGATTTCTTGTTTACCCAAGAGGTTGCGAGTTCTCTTGCTTTACTAATTTTGGTAATTTAAAGAATGAGATGAAGTTATTGGTTTTAGTGTAATTAGAGATATAGGTTTTTACTTTGTTATCAGATTTATCAGTCTCAAGGACCAACTGTAATTTCCAGTGCGTCACGGGACTAGAATTTCGCGTGACAGGTGATATTGGTTGATGGTAATGGCTATTCGTTCGTTTGCATTGTATGTTCCTAGTTTTCGCAAGGCCGGAGAGCCATTCTAGGGATGTCTCTGGCCTGGAGGTCGTGTGCCATTATGTCGAGTAATATTCAACTCCCAGGGGCAACATTATTTAGGCATGGTGTATTTAACCTACTTGTACTCCCTTTGTCCCATTTCATGTCGTTTCTTTCTCTCTCTCTCTCTCTCTCTCTCTCTCTCTCTCTCTCTCTCTCTCTCTCTCTCTCTCTCAGAGGTAACATATTTTTCTGAAGATTAAACGCGTGTATTATAAGTTTTCCAGATAAAATTGCGAGTAATATTAATCCTTTGTATGCAAGTGCTGTTCTAACCAGTAATTTTTGCTTACTTCCCGGGTCTAGCATTACATTAAAGGTATGTTATAATTACTCTTATTCTGTGAACGACGTTTTCATTGAAAGGTCATATACTGTATTATTTCAAGCAGAAAATGCAAATTCCCAAATGTAGTTTGATTGTGAATAAATCTATGAAAGTGTAGTAAAAATCAGAGCAATCGCAGCATCCAAAGGAATCATGTTAGAACCATTATCAAACAGTGTAGTGGAATAGCAGCGATTAGTTATTGGGGAAGGTTAGTATTCAGTAATGAAATACTCTGTATGAAATTGCATTGTTTTATTAATATATGTTTTTTTTTTTTTTTTGTTGGGCCATTTTTATGTTCTTCGTTGGTAGTTCATAATTGCGGCCAGCTCTAAAGTGATCAATTAGATGAAAGATAAATAAAGATTACCTTCATGTTCCATTTCTCTCTCTCTCTCTCTCTCTCTCTCTCTCTCTCTCTCTCTCTCTCTCTTGGAAAATGGTTTAGAACTCAGAAAATGGGGATATATTAGCGGTTTTATCTTTTTGGATGAAGACCGATGCCTTTCAGATTTAAAAAAAAAGTGGTAGAGAATTCCGGAGATCAGCTAAGTAAGATGGAAGGTAACAAAATCCTGAATCCTCTGTTTTCTTAATTGTCACAAGCAGATACCGCCGACCCTTCGGTTTACTAGTTATTTCTGGATACCGTCATACGACTTTCATAAGCTTTTTGAGCAGGTGAATATATGCTTACTTGTATTCATAGTGCAATAGATTTTTTACTTTTTCTGTTTCTGAAATATATTTAAAGAAGGCTACTAAGTTTTTCTTTTATTTTTCGTAAGATGTCACTTTATTGGAAATTAAGTCATAAATTATCGCCTGTTCATTACCACTCAAACAAATACTATAAAATATACAATATCCCTGAATGTATATAATGGTACTACCATTTGAGATCGCATAGTACCAATCATATTTATATGAAATGATCATTACTGCCATAGCATTCTCATAAAACTGCCGAAATTCTCAATACCTTTCACGCCAGGCATGGATGCTATGCAGTCAGAAGGTGATGATGCTATTCCCATGCTCATGGGACCCCGCAGTGCGAGTGACGTTTGATTTAACGACCGTCCTCACGTCGGTGCTGTTGAATGTCAATGATTGGGAGGGGCAGGAAGTATCTTTGAAGTTAGTGGATGGTCTCTCGGTTGCACCTGGATTCTTAAAGCAGACCTCTCGGGCTATGTGCCTGGAGTGCTCTCTCTCTCTCTCTCTCTCTCTCTCTCTCTCTCTCTCTCTCTCTCTCATACGTACTACTCGTTTTAGCATTGTTGGTACCTGATTGTTACGAGCGATGAAAAGCTGGGCGTTCGGGTTTATGGTCTTTGTATCTTTTTGTAGTCCAGGAGGCTTCTGCCCTGCTGTTTGTGAGTTATTTTGGGGGCTTGGAGATTTTTATTCGCGTATCTGAGCCGTTTGCATGTATTTGTTTACATTTATTTTGCTTTTTGATTTTTTATTGCGGAGATACAATTGTTTTTAAGGCCCTACTAAGGCTTGAAATATGTTTATGGCTTTGCCTTTTTATGCTGCTTGTGTTTTATTTCTTTAAATCTAAGCAGTATTAAATACAAATTGAGTTCTTGCGGTTTCTTGTAATTTTTGAACGAAACTCGTTTAGGTGAAATTGCCTTTTAAAGAAATCCTTTATAACCGTTGATTTGTTGTGGATTGTATAGTTTATGTACTGCGTTTATTCAGTAACGAGCTTTCATTAACATGAGAGTAAGAAATAACTGAGCAAAATCGATTTTCAGTATAAGAAGGAATGGTAGTTAATAAAAATGTGTAAGGAAATAAATATTGTGAAGGATTCTGTGGAATTATGTTAGTTTGTTATAGATAGAAAAACTACCATGATTAGTTCCAGTGGAGAATGTTTCTTGTTTGTATACCGTGAACTCTTACATTTCTTTCACCTTGAATGAGTTTTCTTTGATAATTGAGTTTATGCGAATCTTCCACACATACCTTCATTGAGATATGTAGACATGGTGTTATGTTTTTTTGTTTTGGATTGCATTTTTATTTTATTTGTTCTACCAGAGGGGATTTATGTAATGTTTTGCTGAGTCATCTTACTCGTAGTTATTCTCCGGGTTTAGTGTATATATAAATTATATATATATATATATATATATATATATATATATATATATATATATATATATGTGTGTGTGTGTGTGTGTGTGTATGTGTGTGTGTATATATGTATGTATGTATGTATGTATGTATGTATGTATGTATGTATGTATGTATATTAAATGCATTTACAGGGAATGGTATATTCAGTTTAAGGGAACACCGTATTTAACCGCTGCATTAATAATTCCCCCTAATTTCTGTAAAGTTGATTCCCATCACGTCATCAAACTTATCCTGATGCCACAAGATAAGCAGTTTGTAAAATGGCCGAAAAAATGACGTGATCTGTTGCGGAAACACTGCTCTGGAGACTAACATTCAGAATTACCGTAATGTTTCAAGAAATTACATTTCACTACAACGGCTATGTCTTGAATTTCAGATGAAGGCCGAGTATTCTGCATTTCTGAAATGTAATTTCTTGAAACATTAAAGTAGTTCTTTCTCAGAATGATAAGCTCCGGAGCAGTGTTTCCGCAACAGATCACGTCATTTTTTCAGCCATTTTACAAACTGCTTATTATTTGGCATCAGGATAAGTTTGAAGATGTGATGGAAATCAACTTTACAGAAATTAGGGGGAATTATTAACCCAGCCGTTCCTTCTCCCCAGTGTACCGATTACTAAGTATAATAGGGTATCCCCTTAAATTGAATATACCATTTTCTGTAAAGCCATTTTCTGTAATGGGGATGCAGGATGGACTCTACTGTTAGTGATTTCTCGTACCCAAAAAAAGTTGATATACTGATTATATTTTATTATGTATTCTAGTTTTTTTATGAAAATAAAGATATAGTTTTACATTTATTGGTAAGTACATAACGCAGATTATTGTTGTTTATTTCAAAGGTAATGTTTGATGCTTGATTGTTTTAGTTTTTTTTCTCTCTCCCTCGTTTTCTGGTACCGTAATTTACTAACCTTATTGTCAGCCGAAAATGCATGCTAGTATGAAAAAAATATCCGATGACCCATTTTGATGTGAAAGTTGACACAGTTATGATTGCATTTTCAGAGAGTTATAAGGTAGACTAAATTTATTTCAGTTATCACAAGAAAAATTAAGTCTAAGCAGCAGTTCTCGAATATTAAGCGATTGTGTAATTACTGTGGATTTTAAGCTTTGTGTGTGTGTGTGTATGCGCGTACGTTCAGAGCAGAGCATCGGGTTACTTGATCTGGTAGTTTTTATTTGTTTATTGTGCAACACTGAGCTTCATTCGGTTTCAGTACTTATTATTTTCACCATTTTCATTTTTACATTTATTATGTGAAATTTCAGGTTCATATTTCTTAAAACATAGTGGTTTTGGCAGACACAGTAATTATGTTGATTATGTTTTAAATTCGTAACTAATATTAACTGACTGTAAAAGTAATTAAGGTTCCATTTTATCAGCTTTAACAATGTGGTTCATTCGGAAAGCATAGTGTTTAGATTGATCGTATTGTTAAAGCTTAGTCATTGTTAGCAAGAAGGTGATTATATATTGATAACATGTAATTATATACACGTAACTTTTCAGTTATATTACTAATCGCGAGTAGTTGTGGCAGTTCTGTTATTTTCATTAGCTAATTTGCTTCCATGATTTTTAATAGGTCATAACTGCGTACGGTACTAAAATAGCAGAGTAACTTAAGCGATGACGCTATTACAGTTTATTATTAAACCAAACCATCGTTTTTACCACGTGCAAGGAAAATTATTAGAAACTGATAGTCTGGTGGAGACATTTTGATCAGGTTAAAGTGGGTTGTAATCATTTGATAATACCACACTACTTTTTCATAGGTGCGTAATCAGTTTATTATTGATAGTGTTGCTATCAGTGTAAAAACTTATTTTTAAGTGATAGGTGGCTAATTTGATTTTTATTTGTTCATTCATTGTTTGTAATCCAATATGTCTACATTTGAGACCTTGCGCCATCTTCTTATTATTACGGATAGGACATAAATATAGGATATTGTAAATAACATTAGTACCTCTTTCTTACTGTCAAGTATATGTTATGGACCTTTGATATGAGTTCAGTTTGGAGTCGTACCGAAGGTATAAAAGTGTCTGACCTCTATTTTTTTTTTTTTTATGAGCTGCTGTAGGCTCAAGAACCTGTGCTGGCATACAGCCATCTTAATCTTCAACAACAACAAGCTGCTGTTATTGTTTTTGTTTTCAATAATTTCTGCTAAATGTGTTATGATTATTTGCTGCCACCTGATGACATGGCTATCCGTTTATTCTGGTTGGTTGTTGTTATGTTACTGTAACGTTAATTTTTCCAGTGACTAATGTATTTCGTCTGTCGTCCACAGAATACGGCGTCGGTGACCTAAGGTATTCCTCGCCACATACATCTCGACCCATCTCCAGGACCTCGTCTCAAGCGTCAGTTAATTCTTTAACTTCTTCTACAGCTTCTTCTCTCTCTCATCTCCCACGGCGCTCGCATTCCACCCACACGCCCACAAGGTAATTTTTTGCACAGCTTCACACCGCAGCACCCCGTCGCTCATCCTTTTCATTAACTGGTACTTTTTTCTTAACAGTCAACATATGTTGATAGCGTCAGGTATGTCGGATTTCTTCCTTTTAACGTTTTTGGTCATTCTGTGTTAAGCTTTCTGTCGTTTCACTTAAATGTTTTTGCCAATGTAGACTTCTTCCTTCCAGTGTTTCCGCCTTTTCTCGTTCTTCCCTCATTTCATGTAAACGTTGTACTTCATTGGTGCCTTCTTTCTCTCGTCGTTCTTGTGTTTTCTTAACCTGTCATTCATTTCATGTAGACGTATTCACCAGTGTTGATTTATTTCTTGTCGCCATCTGTCCTTAATTTCGGGTGCACGTTTCTGCAATTTCTAATTTGTTGACTTGCTCTCTTCACGAGTTTTTTCCTGTTTTAACGTATTCTTCTTCTTTTTTTTTTGTAGGAATTTTGGCCAGTGATGGTGTCCTCTCAAAAATTTTGGCCTTTTATCCTAACACCTTCCACACTTAATGTAATAGTTTTTACTAATGCTGGGTGTTGTTTTGAAGTTTATAAACTTATTCGATTTTGGAAGGTCTAAATGATCAAAATGCATAAGTAGAACATCGTCCCCCAACCCAACTAACCTCTAAAAATGCAAATTGTCGTTGTTGTTTTGAAAAAATTTAAATTCATAGTGTAAATATCAACATGCAAAAAATAATGGCGTATCTGTTTATAGATGTATTGTGTCAGTAATCCACATTCTTTAATGCACATGATTTTATCATAACTTTTATTCAAGAAATGTATAGAACTCTGACTGCATATAACTGGTGCGACTTTATTGTTAGCCGTTGACATGCATTTTGGCTTCAGTTTTCATACTCTTGTTTTCTATATACAGTACTACTTTTTAGTGTGTCTGAATGATATCCCTTGTTACTCTTTTGTGGTTAACAAGTTTTTGTGGAGCTTTCGTTCCATTTATCTTTTAACATTGTTAATGTTTTTGGAAATTGAAAAAAATTTCTCATCATTTTTGAGAGGAAGAGCATATAAGAATTTAGGCTTTATTTCTGAAGGCTTGAAGTATGGCTGCTTTTCGTAGGCTGCAAAACTCAGTATTTTTTCAGCATTTGAAAGGGAACGTCCATGTTTTTGCTGTACTATAAGTATAGAGGGCTGTTGTCTTCGGCTGCACTGAGATCGTTGTCAGTTTCACAGTCTGTTCATATTCTTGTTTGTGTTATACCTCATTTTTATTCTTAAATTTTAACTCATGTCGTCTTAAAACCACTTCCGATTTATTTTAGGAAGGCAATGTGTCTTATAAAGAACGAACAAAGTATTTGAAATATTAAAAGCTGTGTACGGTGTGGAATTTCTTTGTCGTATTAGCTTGTGGTAATTAGTTGAGATATAACAGTTGCTTCTATTTTATGAAATATTTTTTTATCGTATTTAGGCTCTGTTAGAGTATTGTAGTAGTTTGATGAAAAGGTTTCATAGTTCTCGTGCGTTTTATATCCTCTGAAAATCGTTACCATTTTCAAAACTGCTGACTTTACAAAATAACGAGATGGCTCTTGAGGAAATTAAGTGTCTGACGTCAGTTTTGAAGGTGTTTCAATTCATGGTAAATTCGTTCTGTGAAAAATCATTCTTCCAGTAAGTTTGCATTCTTTTAGAGTAAACCTGATTTCAATATACACCGGTAACTTTTGACGGGAAAATAGCTTGTTTTTCTAAATAATATGATTCTACTTTTGGGATTTTTATTCATTGCAAATTCCTTAATTTTCCTGAAGTTTTCTCTATATTTTGACATTTTTCCCTGTCGTGGTGTGTGTGTGTGTGTGTGTGTTTTTTTTATAAGGTTCATTTGTATCTATCAGGTTTTCTTCTTAAAAAAGGTAGGACATTTTTCTCCGTGACAGTTCTCTTCCCGATAGGGATTAAATTCTTTTAGTTAGAAACTTTTCCATTCTTAGAGGAATGCTTATTTACATAATTATTATTCTTCCAGTGTCGTAGTATTTGTACATGGCCAGCCCCGTGAGAGTTTAGAATTTTGACTTGGCCATCTGATGAAACTGCCGAATAGTAAAACAATGATATATGGGTATATACCCCTTATCTCTCATTTTTAACATTATGAGCCGCCGATGTAAACTACCACATGTTGCTGAACCAGTTTCTGATGGTTCAATGAACTTCTTTTTCAAGATTATGATGCAATTCAATTATACTACGAATGTAAAAGATTAGATAATTCAAAGATATGCTGGTTTGCTATGAAGAATTATTATGTGAATTATTATAATCACTTGTTTAGGATGTTTTATCTGTATTTCACACGTCAGTTTTATAAAATTTGGAATAGCTGTCTTCGATAGTTCAGGCCTGTCGCCACTGAACTTTCCGCATGATATTTTGTAGATAACGATAAGAGATTGTTGGTACTGAAAAGGAAACCGTTCATCGATTGTAAGACAAAATGCTCAAGTTTGCCTCTGATATCAATATATTTTAGATAGTTAAAAAAAAGATTAAGAGGAATTTGAAAGATACTTTCGGCTATTATCTAATTGATGCGTTATCTTAAAACTTCTTTTAGGTATTCATTCATGAAAAATGAACTGATAAGGAAGCATTGTGTTTTACATTTCACTCAGCAATGTTGTTTTTGTGAGAAATTCCACGTCGTCAAAATTATTATAACCCAAAATCACTCCACAATCTACAATCACCACTAGCGGTCATCGGCAATGATATCTGAATAATTTCGAAATGACATTTGATCATTCAACCGGCGCCAAGGTCAGTCGGGCACTTGACTTGTGAATTAACAGGAAGTAGCCAAGGTATTACGTAAGCGATCGTGGGAAGGGTATTGATCATTTAACAGGAGAGAGAGAGAGAGAGAGAGAGAGAGAGAGAGAGAGAGAGAGAGAGAGAGAGAGAGAGAGCAATATGCTCTTTGGTAGATTTCGTTTAATTTTATATTATGTACACACTAGTGTACCCATACCCTCAAGATTGACGGTAATATAATAATAGGTCGAGAAGCTAATGATCCGACCTCCATTCAGAAATGACGGCAGTTGAAGGAGAATCTGGACAGTAAGTCCCGACCCTAGGGAGTTACGTAACGTCTCGAAGTTCGGACCAAGGTACCTTTGTTCTGTGTATTAATGCAAGAGTCAGTGGTGAGAGAAGCTGTATGTAGGCTGGACGACAAGTCTTAAACATAGAGTTTATTACCAGTAGGCGGTCGCGGGCACACAGAAAATAAGTGTGTATATCTGCAATGCTTTGCATGTCTTAGAGTAATATATATATATACATATATATATATATATGTATATATATATATATATATATATTATATATATATGTGTGTGTGTGTGTGTGTGTGTGTGTGTGTGTGTGTGTGTGTGTGAGAGAGAGAGAGAGAGAGAGAGAGAGAGAGAGAGAGAGAGAGAGAGAGGAGGAATAAATGTGAATGACGCACCTGATGGTCACGAACCTGGGAGCGGAGCTGCCCAGCCATCATGCTTTGATAAGAATGTTTCATTGGTTACAGGATTAGATGTGCCTACGCTGAATTCAAGCTATGTTACCAGCAGCAAGGATCTGCTAATGGGAGAAGTAAGTTTTATGATCACAATGTATGACATACTCAAAGATGGGGAAGTTCATCTGCTCATTCATATATATATATATATATATATATATATATATATATATATATATATATATATATATATATATATATATATATATATATATATATATATATAATAATGAACAGATGAACTTCCCCTATATTTATGTCACACACACTGTTCATTGTTCATAATATTTGAAATATTTGACGTATAGTGTATGTATGTCTGTAAGTGCGTCAAAGGGGGGTTGTTGTTATGTTAAATATTAGAAGTATGTTAGGAATTGATAGGATTGCAAGCGAGATGCTAGTGTACAGCATTGAAAGTGGGATTTAGTGGCTGTACAGGCTGTGTAACGGATGTTGCACTGAAGGAAATGTAGTTTTCAAAGGAATGGTGGAGAAGAATAATTGTTCCATTGATTCCCCGTTACGAGAGGTAACTAAAAGATATACGTGCCTAACATTATTTCGTGTACTGCGGAAAATGTTTTATAAGTTTGAGCTTATACAAGGAGGTAGTTTGAGCTTATACAAGAAAGTTTGTGAATCAGATATTCATGAAACAATCACCTGGTAAGTTTGAGAGTGATTAGAAAGTGTTTTCCGTGGTGTACATGGACATAGCTTAACATAGAATTAATTGCACTTATGTAGGTTTATAGCTGAAAAAATATGTTGAGCGATTCAATAATGAAAGCGTAATGTTCCAGAATATGTCGATGGAAGAAAGATCTATGTAGAAGTGGGTCCAAGAAAAAGGCTTTTATGTCTCCATGGTTACTTTATCTTTATTGATAGATTGGTGAGAGAAGTCATATTTTCAGTGTCCATTCTCCGAGGCTTCTGGATTCCAAATTTGTTTTGTTGTTCAGCACAGGGATAGACCCGCCTGTTTTCTTTAGGCGTTCTATTTCCCTTTGGTCCTGAAGGCCAAGACTAGATTGAGCATGCTGCCAGTCGTGTTAGCTTTTTGCTAAAGCAGTAACTACGGACGAAAATTTATTTGAAGGTATTTTGCTAGCTAAGACTTGAAGGTTCCTCGTGTGCTATTAGAGAGTTAAAACTCATTTTCTGTCTGGTTTTGGATGTAATTTTTAAGGATTGAGCAAATATTTCAGTTTTGTATGGTATATGGAGATGAGTCCTCCTTCCCGAATAAAGATAATTCCACACCGCATACGTGCTCTCTCTCTCTCTCTCTCTCTCTCTCTCTCTCTCTCTCTCACCAAAGGGGCTCGTTTTTAATTGTGTAATTTTTCTCATTTATTTGATATTTCTCCTTGAAGTTCAATGTAGCCCATTACTTTAGTCGCTTTAAAACTTTAAATGCAGTATTTTTTTTTTTTTTTTTACGTTTTGATACAAACATAGATGGCCTTGGCAGACGAAAATCAACCAGTATCTAGCACGACATTACCTTTTATAACTATTTGCCTTCCTTTTCATCCAGTAGTGGCCTTTCTTGTTGCAGGGGCTCCCGTCGTTCGCTGCGTCAGACGAGGTCAGCCTCCAGATCGAACCGATCCAATTCATTTTGTGGTTATAATCTGCCTGGAGGCCTCTCTACCTCCTCTGTTAACCTCGACTCGCAGGAGGACGTCGCTACTTTGATTATTACTCTCAGGAGGGAAAGGTAAGGATCAGGTGACGTTTGTACTCTACACTGATTATTCTAACAGATTTGGAGAATGTACAGTTGCCAACGTGTGTCACGCACGCAAGCACACACGCACACATACATATACAGTATATATACATACATACATTATATATATATATATATATATATATATATATATATATATATATATATATATATATATATATCCCATTTGTCTGTTTGCCAGTGTGCAATTACCTTATTTATATTATTTTTTATATAAGAATTATGCGAGACGATATTATTGATCGCAGTTCCTAATATTTTGCACGTAACCCCAAATTTGGCCATAATTTTGGCAGGGGACTAATGAAGCCCATTCAGATGACACCAAGGTTTAATACGACTTTGTGACCTTGACCTCCGTACCAGAAATAACTGCCATCAGAAGCTGTCGTGTTTCGGAAACACATCTTTTCGGGAGGAAATTGTCAGTCAATCAACTTTGCATAAACCTATTAATCCTGGCATAAATCACAGTGGTGTCGTCTTCAATATTTCAATAGTTAGAATAACATTAGTGGCGAGTTGTTTGGATGTCTGTAGGGGACCTGTAAATCTTTAGTAATATTCTCAGTATGTGTATATTAGTACATACGGGTATATACATATGCATTGCACAGCAGCGGGAGGTGTTGAGGGTACCTCTCACCCCTCCCACCGGACAACCTTATATTAGAATAGGCTGCTCCAGCTCGCGCTGAAGGTAATTCTTGTATAAAAACCAACGGTTTGTATATTAGGAAAAATACAAATTACTCAATTACTGATATCTGTTGTAGTGCATACAGTAGTTACGTGGAATAGCCGTTATTTCACGTGATTGTTGTTTATACTACGCAAATAATAAAATCTGCGTCACTTACTCATGTCACACGATGGAGAGAAACAATATATCTGCCTTCCCTTTTTTTAAACGTTTATATTTGTTCCATCAGGTCACGCCTCCTTCAGGAGATCGAAGCCGAGGAGGAAGAAAGGGCTTGGTTCTACAGTCAGCTCGAAAACTTAAATCAGCAGTTGCGTCGTTTCTCTGCCGGTGAAAACGTGAGTATTAAGTGTAATATATTAAAGGAAGAGCTTTATATATATATTTAAATATATATATATATATATATATATATATATATATATATATATATATATATATATATATATATATATATATATATATATATATATATATATATATATATAAATGTTCATTCGCCATTTACTCCAAAACATTCATTGGCTCTATTCTGCTCGTTATATATGCGGTAAATCTTTCTGTTGGTAGTAACTGAGAGTAAGTTAAGATTTTAAATATTGTGCACACAAGGTAGAGAAATTTGTGAACGTAAAGAGAACCAAAGTTCTTCTTTTAAAAATCGTTATCCATGCTGTTGGCTAGATCACGCATGAGTGATTGGGTTTCAAGAGTGAAAGTTTGTGGCTTGTTTTATTAAGAGCGTGTGGAAAAAGGATTTGTGTGTCTGCCGAAAATTGTTTTAATTATAAGTTGAGAGATCTTATAACTCACCATATTTTTTATAGATCTTGAATATGAAAAGTATGTTTTGAGTAAACAAATTTTTTTTCCATTTGCGAGAGCTACCATTTAGAACATTTTTAATCGTACCCTAATTAATGCCAAAACTAAGAGTGATGCCCGCACCCGACGGACGATAATGGGCACTGGCGTCCAAAGGAGGTCGGGGCATTCAAGGTATCTTCGTCATGTAGCCTTTGATGTTTTGGAATCTGTCACCGCGGGACAGTTAGGATGACAAGTAGCTGATGGTAATCGCTTCCTCTCTGTGTGATGAGTGACTCGAGATTACTGTCGCCGGTGGCTTGATTTGTTCTGTTTTGTTAAGGAGTCATTACGAAGCATGTTGCTTATCAGTAGTCTTGTTCATGTATTTTCTTATTATTTATTACTTGTTTTTTCGACCGTCATGTTTTTAGTAGTGGAAGGCACCTAGCGCTTAGATCTTTGAAAGTCTGACTTCTTTTTTGATATTTTTTTTCGCCAAGAATAGTGTTTTCTTTTGAATTTCGAAATGCCTTATTAATTGGTCGTAATGCATTGCGAGAAAGGAACTCATACAGTTGAGTAATGTTTTTGATGAAATCGCCATCGGCGTTTCGTAATATTGATGCCTGGGATAAGACTGATTAGTTTTCCTTTTTGCTTTGGAGTCTCTCTCTCTCTCTCTCTCTCTCTCTCTCTCTCTCTCTCTCTCTCTCGTGTTGTTTTATATGTGTTTTTAATAAAAGGTTAATTATTTTTTGCCTGGTCATTTTTAACTTTAGTTGATTAACTGTTGTATCTGAAAGTTTTGACTCACTTTACTCATGTAGGTGAATTATTAATTATCGTACCCTAGCAAATACGGGTATAGAGGTTTTCGGTATTATTTTCATAGGTTATCATAGTACAGTGTAATTATAAATATTTTCAGCATTGCTTTTCAATTTACCAAAGTTTGCATAATCTTGTATAATCAGTTGTATTATTTTCACCGTTTATCAAGGTTCTATACAAATATTATTAGTATTATGTTTTCTGTTAATGAAAGTTTGAATAAATTTGCGTATATTCCACATTACTGTTACAGTTACTCATAGGTCTGTATAATTACCTGCAGTTTAAGTATTGCACTTTTTATCAATGTTTGCAAATTTTTCTTTGTTCTGCAGCTGGTCAAAGTTATGTATAGTCATAGACAGTTTCGAAATTTTACGGTTTTTATCAATTAATTTTCTAAAGCAGATACCGATGGGGTAGGCAACTGTCTGATGGAATGAAGATAAAGAAATAGCAAGGGTAAAGAACAAGTCATATGATCTCTCAGTAAGGCTAGTTGGTCTGACGTGGACCTTCAGACTATGACCTACCAAGAAAGACATCCCTGAAGGAAGCGATCGACTTGCCTTTGTTATGTCATTCTTATTCCTCTCCTCATGCTAATTAGTGTGTGATAGCAGTCAGTGAAATCAGGCTTGTTGGTATTTAGGGTGTGACCTCGTTCGCTTTTATTTTGCCCAATTGGAGGGGCTCATTAAGCAATTAGCTTATTTTGATTTCATTGTGTCTGCAATTAAACTCACTACTCGAAGTTTCTGCAAAGCACTGTTAGAGGCGATGAAGAAACTAATCCAGTCCTTTTAGTCACCACAACCTGCTCAGCATCTTCATTGTAAGCTTTTATTATTATTATTATTATTATTATTATTATTATTATTATTATTATTATTATTATTATTATTATTATTACTACTATGAGACAAGCTGAAATCTTAGTTGGAAGAGCAGAATGCTGTAAGCCCAAGGTTCCAACAGGGTAAGCATCCCTGTTCAGAAAGTAAGTGGAGAAGTAGAGAATAAACTATGTAAGGAATAACAAAGACAAACAGTTAAGGTAAATTACTGAGTAAAATAAGACTAGTAACACATACACTGTGATCTAAGATAATTAAAAAAAGAAAGTCAAATAAATAAGACAAATAAACCATGAAGTGGAACTCATGTCAGCCTGCTCGACAAAGAAAAAAAAAGCATTTACATCATGTGTAAACTTATGAATCTCCAACTGTTCAGCTACAGGGTTAGGTTTCATTCCACAACGTGGTCTCAACAGGACTAAAACTTCTAGAAAACTGTGGTACTCAACCTCACAGAAGAAAAGACAAGACT
Source organism: Macrobrachium rosenbergii (assembly GCF_040412425.1). Classification (NCBI taxonomy): domain Eukaryota; kingdom Metazoa; phylum Arthropoda; class Malacostraca; order Decapoda; family Palaemonidae; genus Macrobrachium; species Macrobrachium rosenbergii. The sequence goes on along the minus strand of NC_089793.1, from coordinate 17,339,802 downwards.
TAGAATTAATTCATAATGTAATACTACGTGATGGTTATTATCACCAGGGATGATTCAGAATTTTGAAATACTTTTAACACATGCGTCACAGGTCTTCATTGCTGGAATCGTTCTCTATGTTATTGTCAAAACAGGCATCTAATCACCTTCATCACTATTATCTTGTCCATTGTTTAAAGGCCTTTAAACATTACCTTTCCTGTCAACATTTTAGTGCAGTAGAAGCCTCCTGTTATCATCATAATTATAATGCAGCGAATATCGTGAAAACTTGTTCAACACCATTTGAGTACTGTACTATTCTCCAGGTACTATCATCACCGACATTGCTTCATAGTACAGTTTCCCAGCTATCAACAGCCCTAAACAGCAGTGTTGTTCAGGTATAAACGGTTATGTAGCAACATCTGATGGTCACCACCATCATATGTACAGAGACCCTCTAACCAGCATCATAATCTTCGCCATCACCATCATATATGGTAAAGGCCTTTAACCATCATCATCATAATTTAAATGCGTCGCGATCATCTGGTCGTGAACCGCTCCCCATGCCATCAAGGAACTTATGCCTTTCCCTCCCACTTGTTCCATCGTAGGGGGATCAAAGCCTCAATCCTTAGGCCAGTCAAATGTGTTTGCATAGCGAGAAGTAAACACAGCCAGCGTTGTCCCATTCTCTGATACCCCCGGAACTGGGTCTTCCTTAAGGTCCAAGGTCCCGTGGTGACGGGAGGGAAATCTGACTCTTACCGACCCATATTTGGCGTAGGATTCCGTGGGGAGATCATTTCCTCCGAGTCATTAAGACACGATGCTTGACAGGCTCCGAGGTGAAAGTTTATAGCGAGTTTTGTGTTTTGTGGAGGCTTCGTCATTAGCGTCTTTTATTAAAAGAAGCTTGAATTCCCCTCTGAGTGAATGTAGTTGACGAAGAGTCGGGAAAGCGTAAAGCGTAAATAATGTGGGGAGTGGCTTTGGTGTTGGTGGCTTCCTCAAGAATGATCAACATAACTTTAATCATTCTTTAGTTGTTTCAGCTTATGAGACTTTCCGTGAGTCAGGAATTTAAGCTTTAATGTCATAGCTATTGTATTTTTATAGGATGGAACCAACATCGATCGTAAAAAGTTGCAAAGAATATTAATTTTTGTAATGATTTTTGATATTTCGACATGTTAGTGTTCAGGTCACATCCTACCAAGTTACAAAATGCAGTATTAGAGTATTGTGCGTTTACCAGCAAACTTATGCTTCTGTTCGTCTCCTTTATTGTTCTCATTTATAACATGAGTGAACCATTCGCACTTTTCTTGTATCGTAGAAGAGCGTTCACATAAGGAGTTATTAGATTCCCCCCCCCACCTCCCCCTTTTTCTTATTGCAGGCTTCCCACGTGGTTTGTGTACGCGTGAAAATGCATTAATGGCGAGATGGCTGGTGAACGGGAATGCTGAAAATGCTTTTTGCCTTAAAAAAGTTGAATGAAGAGTCAAAGAATGTAGAATGAATGCATCAAGAATGCGGCTATTCTCCCCTCACGAGCATGTGATGTTTATTAGACTTTCTAAGCTGGTATATCTAGTCTCCTTTTCGCGTCTAAGAAATATTCAAGGATGCGTTTAGAAAGAGAGGAAGGAATGAAATGGAGGGAGTGTTTGTGGTCTGGTTAAACATAGATAATAATAGGAAGAGGAGTACAAATAAGGCATCAAGATAGAAAAAAAGTTTAAATGCTGCCACCTGTCTCGGGGCATCATGAATGTTAGAGAGAGAGAGAGAGAGAGAGAGAGAGAGAGAGAGAGAGAGAGAGAGAGAGAGAGAGACCTTGATCAAAGCTGTCTGCGTTGTTTGAAATTATAAACTAATTTTCTTCATTTTGTAGAGAAACACTGCAGGTGCCTCTTGAGGAGTAGAAAAAGGCAAATGACTCTTGGTGATCAACTCAGCAGGTGCAGCAGTGGCACAGTCTGACATAAACTCACAAGAGAGAGGGAGAGAAATACTTTACTTCCTAACTGGCGACTGAAGTTATTGAAGTTCAGAGAGAGAGACAGAAACCGGAAAAATTTTAGTACCCAGCTGACGAACGTAATGGGTTCAGAGAAAGGGAGAGATCACCAACATGTTTTAGTACCTAATTGGTTAGACGTGAAATTATTGGCATTCAGACAGAAAGATAACGAGAGGTAGGGAGAGGTCTGTTGATCGGCCTGTTTATTTTCGTGAATAAAAACAGTTCCGTGTCGTCCCATAATCTGTCTCTCCGTCCTCGGCGGTGCCTTAGCAGTCCTCGTAATTATTGGGGTTGATATTGAGGTCAGTTCACCTATCGTCTTTTCCGATTCTCTGTTATCAACGTCGGGCATTTAATTCGTTCATTTTCTGTTTGTATTCATGGACCATGCTACTTTGTGTGATTTAGGCTAGCCCAGTGCCCAATGGAAATGGACTTGTGTGAATAGAAGGCCAGTATTTCTTGGGAACCGAAGGCTAATGCGAACTAGTTTCAGCCTTTGCTTTTGCAGCAGTATAGCTTTTGAATAAATGATAGGACAGTTTTCGTATTTTGGCATGAGTTATTTTGTTTTCATTTCTATGTATGTATATGTATATATATTTTATGTATATATATGATATATATAATTATATATATATATATATATATATATATATATATATATATAAATATATATATATATATATATTATATATATATATATATATATATATATATATATATATATATATATATATATATATATATATATATATATATATAATGTTTGTGAAGGAAGGTCTTATAGTTTCTTATACAGTTATTTGTATGAATAAAAGCTTGCTGAACTGAACGAGTTTTAAGCATTCTATCCGAAGTACAAAATGATAGTTGTTTTACTGTGTTTAAGAGTTCATGAGTCACAGTTTCACAGTTACGGCAAATTGTTTTTATTCGCCGAAGTGGCCGTAAACTGCTTTTTATTACTATCTTTTTTTCGTTACTCAATGACTGCACAGGCTAGTGACAAATCTCACAAATCCCCGTGTAGTGGTCTGTATGAGAAGATATCAATGCTTAAAAAAAAAAAAGTTGAATAGTGTCCTTCGTAAAAGTAAATACCTTAACTGTGGGAAATTTTTTTTTATATATTTTCGAATAATTTGCGGTGTGTAAAGTTGCGAATATTGTAGATTTTTTTATATAGATGAATAAAAAAAAATTTGAAATTTATTGCATTAATGTAGATACATTTTGATTTGGCAAATGCTATGATGTGCTATAAAGATTGAGATGACGTGCAATATGTTTTAGTCACGACGTAATTGATAGTGCCACAAAGAAAAGTTTCTTCGAAATTTAATTTCAATTTTGGAAAATCATAAAATATCATAATTTGGTGACCAGGAGTCTCTTAATAATGTGATTTTCTGAAGAAATAGAAAGTGTTGTAACTAATCGTGTTGTTAAGAAACTTTCACCGAAGAAAGCCATTGCAATTTCAGTTTGGTGTGCATTAAAAAAAATATTTTTCGACAGTCGGTATACATGACAATGTTTTAGTTTTAGTGACGTTTAGTGTAAAGGCAGTCACTTCTGGGCCCCTGTTAGACCACTCTTTCACATACTCACTGTCACATGCACACGCACGCGCGCTTTCTGAAGTAAACGGCGCCAGGTGAACACATCAGACGTAACTAGAGGATGAATCATTTTTGTTCTAAGCTGTTGTTAGTAACAACTGTCGTATATCCTTAAAACACCGCTTTGAGACGTCCACTGGGCAGACACCACTGATGCCCTTTGCTCTAGTGCCTCGCCTTCTCCCCCCCTCCCCTTACCCACGCCCGTGTCCCATGTTCCTAGCAGTGTCATACGTACCCACCACCTGCCCCCTGCCATTGCCACAGTGTCACCTTCTCCGGGCATCTAGACAACCCCCTACTCTAGTGCCCTTACGCCATGGAGGTCTGATTTTACCTACACCAACCCCCTGGCCCTGCCCAAGTGCCCCATGCCACACACATGCCCTGGTTCTTTCTTAGCCCATCCCCCACCACAAAAGCTATCTCAGCTCCCGTGACTCACGCCACAAATTATCATTGCATCTGTCGACGGGGTTTTGTATTACTCGCTTTTTTTAAAAATCTTGCAACAAAGAGTGAAATATTGTAAGTGCATTCAGAGATTTTTCGCATTTTTGCCTATTGTGAATTGGGTTTTTAAAAAAAAATTTTTTTTTTATATTATGCAACGGAGAAAGAAATACCGAAAAGTACATTATAAGGCTTCTTACACTGTAATTTAATCCGTCATTGTGAATCTTTTTTTAACGTAAACTGAACTGGATTGTGAATATTTTGTTTTATTTAATATTTAGGCCCCTCACCTACATAGTTTATTTTTTATAGTCTGTTTTCCTTGTTATTTAATTACACTTAAAATATCTCGTTAATATTGATTTTTCGCCTGTTTTGAGTGCATGTCAATTACATTGGTACTCATAATTCTGCTTCTTTTTATGGTTTTACGACACTCGAATAAGATGTGGGAACTTTCAGAATTGCAGTGAATATATTTTTGCTCCCTCTTAAGCGGAGTGGTTAGTCCATTTTCGTAGAGGGCATAATATTCAAGATTTTATATTGTTACTTTATACTTTCACAGTGTTAAAGCATTTTGTTGCATATTTTTCGTTTTCTTATTTGCTGTGTGTCCTTTGCGTTTATCTGTTATATTAATATTAATTTGTAAGTATTTACACTCTTACACTCTTTCTCCACATATATACCTCAGTTTTTACTATGCGCGTGTGTGGTTTAGCTGTAGGGATCCATCGATAAAGAGCTCTATCTCTGCAAAAGTGATTTGCTGTATCCTAAATTATCCCGGTAAGGTTGCTTGCGGACCATCATGTCTGTTGTATGTCATTTTAATTGGCGCTTAAGAGCGTATAATTGCCCAACCCAGTGTTCAGTGTTACAGCGATACACAAACAAGCTTTGTTTGTTTTGTTTCTTACATTAGATGGCCGTTACTTCCTCGTTCTGGACTGCTGATGTGATGTCCCATTAACTGTATGAATGGGTAGTTTGTCATTTGATACCTGGAGAAGCCCGAGTGACATACATTATGATAATTTGATGTTGGTGTACTGTTTGTGGTCTTGCGGTCTTGTTCATATCCATGTCATTTTTATTAAGATTTATGAGCAAAACATGAGATATTTTCCGTCCTCATTATCATAATTTCTGAAAATATGCGCTGCCATATGTCATCCATATTGAGGTTATCGCAACACCGACTCCACGTTGTCGAGGAAAACATTATAACCAAATTGAGTGTTGCTTCTGAACAGATTCACAACATGCAGAGGACATAATTTCAAGAAAAAGGCTCTTGAACACGCACAAGTGCTGGTCCCAGATCAGTTACCCTAATGTAAGTGATGTTGAAAGAAGTTCTTTAAGGTAAACTACATGCTGTCACAGCAGTCCATGAGGTAAACTACTCAAGTGCAGGCCATTTGCTTAGGGTAACGTAACACCGACCCTTTGCTAGGATAACAATAACACAAACCGCATCCTTAAGTAACAGCATAAAGGAGTACGTGACATTTGATACCTTGCTTTTTTTTATTTCCACTAAAATATCCCGTGTGATGTAATCTTCAAGATTTAAAGCCGGTGCGTTGCCATCAGTGACATATATGTTGCATATTTCTTCGCGGAGATATTCTCTCCTCCGCTAAAGGATAGCGGCGCTTTCGTTCATTTTCGGATGAGAGGGAAGCTAACCACATCTATTCAACATCCTAATCTTATCCTTTCTACTATTAGTCTTCTACAATCGACATCGCAGACGCATGAGCTCTAGGTACTTTTATCGTGCAGATAAGTTTGGCGGTCGATTGAATGTTTACTGTCGAATGGAGAAGTTGCATTTTCTCGATTGGTTTGTTTGGGCTTGAGTCCCAGTTCTTAATATCACGCTTAGAAAAAAATTAATGAACGCCCTCTGTTATAATAAGTAACTTGTCAACAGTTAAGGTCTGTATTCTGATCTCGGTGATTTGATTACGTAGAATCTAGTCTTGGCACGTGCTGATCATTTACAGTTTTTGACAACCCTAAAAGGAAACGTGTTTGTTATTTTCCTCGTGTCTTCCATCGTGTCCAAGACTGTTGCCAAATTTTCAGGGGTGTTTTAATTTTTTTTTTCCTCGAACTTCTTGGTCAGCTATGTAAGGAAAGACCAAAACATGGCTGGGAACAATAACAAGAACTGTGAAGTAACCATCAAGTAATGTTAGATCTTAACCGTAGGGCAGAAACAGGCTTGCTAGAAATATGGCTACGTCAAGAATTCTGTATCTTTTAGTTATACCCGTGAAAGTTGAAGATGGCCATCTGTGTTCATGCTAAAAGTTTTTGTATGGTGTAAAATCTAAGTTATTAAACTGTTAAAACTATTAGGTAAATGCCTGGTGGATATTTTGAAGTCAGAGAATGGTTGCCATGTTTTGATTTGTAAACTCAAGTTAAAGGGTTAATATACCTAAGTTTGGCGCCAAGCACGTCGGACTTTCTATGACTGCCGGGTGACGGTATATACTGTGTAAACTATAACTTTCTTAGTTTGTATAAACTTCGTGTGAACTTCGGTTTTTGTAGAATAATGATTAACCATGTAAATTATGAGTAAAAAGCAAGCAGATAAATTAGTTTCGCTGTCTTCAGTCTCTCTTTAATTATTTCCTTCTACTCATCCTTCTTAGGTTGTTGATTCAATGAATATATTTAAATGAGCCGTTACTCGATGATACAATTGAACACGTTTTTTCTTTGATTTTATATATATATATATATATATATATATATATATATATATATATATATATATATATATATATATATATATATAGCTTTCGATATATATCAGTTTCAGTTATTGATTATTAGTAATTTTCATTTGGTTATTAATTTATAGATTCTGTTTCTTTTCCTTTTCTCTATTTAGTTCTGTTCTTAACATGAGGAGCTCTGTGACATTCACTCTTCGCAAGTTATTTCATAATTTTTTCGTCCCATGCCATAATAATGTATATCAAAATCAAATAGGAATGATAAAAAAGTTTTAGAAGTCAGTATGAATGAAAAAAGTCTTCAAAATAAAAAAAATGGTAACTTGCATTTTTTTTCATTTGCTTTGCCCTCGTTCAGTTGGAAATTCGAGAGATCCTCTAACAGTCCTAGATGGTTGGCCCCATTCATCAGGATCTTTGATTTTATGCGACACTTTTCATTCTTTTTGGACAGAGAAGGTTAGGCCTTGAATTATGAATATATATATATATATATATATATATATATATATATATATATAATATATATTTATATAATATATATATATATATATATATATATATATATATATATATATACATATACATATATATATATATATATATATATATTGTGATGTGTATAGAGAGAGAGAGAGAGAGAGAGAGAGAGAGAGAGAGAGAGAGAGAGAGAGAGAGATTTGATGTTTAATACTCTGGAACGCTGGCATTGACGCCCTCGTGATCCCTGTGGTTAACGATGGAGTGATAGTTGGCGACGTCGTATTGTCAACAATCGTTAGACTCGAGGAACAGTTTCAAAGGGTTATTCACTACCCCATTTATTGGCCATCGAGTGGGCGTTGAGTTCTGGTCTTACGGGGGGAGGGGAGGAGAGGGATAAACTGAGGATTAGGGGCCCCGCGAAATGATTCTCTCTCCTTGTCTCTCTTTTATCACACTTGTCCATGGTTTTTGTACTTCTTTTATTTACTGTAATCTCGGATCTTTATTTTATGGTATCGGTGATTGGACAATTTTTAAAGTTTTTTAGTGGTGACAAAAGTTATGTTGTAACTGTGTAATTTTTGTCATTTTAGAAAGGACCTGAGAGATCGTTTGAATTAACACCAGTGGTGTATATCCGAAAGTTAAAATTGTCTCATTTAAAACGGCCAGTAGACAGGACAACAAAATCTCATTTTGATCGTTGAACCCACCGAACCTTAAAGAAGATAGTCATTATAAATCATATCATGTAAGTAAAAAGAAATTGACAGGTTATTACGACGGTAAATAACGCGAACTCTTTGGGCGTGGGGTGCAAAGTCTATTCTCTAGACCTTGGTGGGGTGGTAGAAAACTTGAGATTCTGTTATCGGTCCCGGTGACTCGAAGTGAATTCTGGTCTCAATGACTCATTCTGGTCTCTGCGTACGAGGATCATGATTGCTTATGAAGGTACCTCCATATGTGCCTGCGATCAATTCGGCTTTGTTTAGTCTTGGAAAGGATCCGGGTTTTGAGGAGGAGGGTGCAAATGGATGCAAAATTATTTCAGAGGTGGCCGACGTGGATTTGGTCCTGGCCTTGTGTTGCAAGACACTGCAAAGGAGGTTATGCATTTTTAAAATGTTATAACGATCCATTTTGGGTGGAATTGAGTGTTTTGTAACAAGGTCAGTTTACCTTATTTATATATATAAAAAAGGTATTACGTGGTGCAGGGAATATGGTGATGGCTGACTTTGAGAATCAAGTACATCCCCGACAATGCTTGGTTACAAAAGGAAGTTGAACAGAAGGTCTCACTTGGGCATATGGCACTTATCTGTGTGACAGGTGAGGAAAAAGAAAGACAGGCCAAGAGGAAAAGGACTCTCTGAGGAGACGTCGGCCACCCGGGGACAGGAAAAGGAAAGTCTCTCAAGAGGGCAGCACCGGTGTCACTTCCGGCCTTCCCCTTTTGTGCATCGTCATTGGGAAGATTGATGGTTTACTGCGTATCTCTCTCTCTCTCTCTCTCTCTAAGTTCTTGATCAAATGTAGAAATATTGGGGTATCCAAATGATGATTCCTTGGTACTTGTATTGCTAGATGATCAGCCATTTAGCTAGAGATTGACTTTTTTATCACTTTGGGTGTTAGGGCAATAAAACAACTAACACCTCGGAAGGAAGATGCCATCGGGATGAAGTGGAAGAATCACTTAGATGTAAAGGATTATAAAAAGGAAAAAAAGATGAGATTCAGAGTGAATGTTAACAATGTTGGAATCATGGTAAAAAATAAAGTGTGTGTGTGTGTGTGTGTAAAAGAAGGTCTTGCACTTCTGTGAATTGAATTGGTTGATTGTGTGATCAATTACCTTGTTATATTATGTCATAATGGAAGGCTACGATTTGTATATGGATGAAAAATACAAATTACTATTAAAATTTGACATTTTATGGTCAGTATTTCAAGTAAATGGACTTCCTGTTGCAACTGCTTCCGCCGTTAACGTTTATATTTAAAAAAATTTCAGCATCAGAAAATAAGACATCATCTACAAGAGCGGTCCATTCAGTGTCGTTATCACGGAAAAGCAGAACAATAAAAATAAAAGAGTCCGGAGCTTAACGGAAGTTACATTCTTAATGTCTCTCCAAAAGTGCAATCACTTGTTATTAATCTCGAGTTCTAAGTGTGGTAAAAAAATTTCGTAAAATCTACACCACTTTTTGAGGTAGGTTGCCAACAAAAAACAAACAGACAAACAAAAGACATTAGCCTCTGCTTAGGAGGTAATTAATTTAACATGCATTTTGATCGAAAGCATACTTTTCTTATAAATGATCATATTTTTGTGCATTGAAATATCTCGTTAGTCCTTACTGTTAGTGAAGAACGAGAGAAATTGTTCTCGGCTTTTTACTTGATGAGGATATTATACTCCTCTTTGACTGTCGGCGTCTTAATCCTTCTGCATATTTGCATTTGAATAGAGAGTCAGATTGCTTTGGCAAGTGGCCTCGTAATCCACTGGTATATGGCAGCAGACACAGACAGCCGACCGACGGACGGATGGAGAGATAGACGTGCATATGGTTGCCGTGATTGTGTGGTCATTCCGGTGTCTGGTACTGAAATGTTTGTAACCATGTTTGTTTTGCGAGTTTTTGCAACCCAGGATTTTATTTTATAGTGTGTGTGTGTGCGTGTGTGTGTGTGTGAGAGAGAGAGAGAGAGCAAGGAAAAGTTTCAAGAGCAGTTACAATGAAAGACTTTTAAAGATTCCCTGCCCAGTTACAATGCTAATGGTATTGCAGACTTAACAATTCTAAAACCAGTCTGTGTTCCCCGCCTCAGCCACAAGTTACCCATCAGTAATGGTATTGCAGTTTAACTGAATCTTTGGGATAAGATTACATATATATATATATATATATGTCTATATATATATATATATATATATATATATATATATATATATATATATATATATATATATATATATTTACACACTACTTATATTCATCCAGTACCACAGTTGTTCCGTGGCTTTATAAGCATATACAGACCCTCGCAGAAAAGGTGAAAGGAAAATTATGAGACACCGAACTTTCATCTATTTTCCAAGACACGATCATAGTAAAGCATATATATATATATATATATATATATATATATATATATATATATATATATATATATATATATATATATAATGCTTCTGTCATAGCATCCCACATAATCATATTATATTCAGCCTTTGATGAAGAAAGATTGAGAATATACTTCAGTGTTCTTTATAATTTCTCTCAGCATCCAGTATTATTCGGTGTCGTGTTAATCAAACTTTCTAACATTTTAACCATGTAGTATTTAATTTCTAATAACTTTTACTTTTGACCTTTAAAATATGTTTGGAGGAACTTGAATGGGGAAATTTTCTAAAGATAAGAGGGAAGTGATGGCAGAGGAAGGGTGGAGATGAGGAGTGAAGTGATGAGATCAGGAATGACAACGTAAGCAGATAATTCGAACTAACTGACGTTTCCTGTTTTCTTTGTCTGTTATTTCGTGAAATACGAAATGGTGTTTAAAGTGATGAGGTCATCAACTGACCCGTGTGGTGAGGATGATGATGATGATGACGAGGAGGAGGTGGAGGATGATATTGCATTTTCATTTGCAGGTCCAGTGTAAATAAGCACGACACTTGTAAGTGGGTCTTGGGAAATTAATCCCTGCTTTATAAATTTGAAGCCGTGTCACTCAAAAGCCCCTAAGCTCATAGAAGCTTGCTCACTCTTAAAACCAGGTCAGCGTTGCCTTACAAGTATCCTGAAAAGGCTCCCTTGTGTGGTCATCTTCAGGTTCATTTCTGCTCCCTCTTCAGTATGGTAGCAAATATTTACAGTGGTGTAACGGCATTTTAAAACTGCCATTATTATTATTATTATTATTATTATTATTATTATTATTATTATTATTATTATTGTTATTATTACTTGACTGTTTGTGAAATTAGCATTCATATTCTTCTCCTGACTTTTATCCTAATATTTTGACAGTTTCGGAGATACTGTTAAGAAATAATCGACCGAATAAAACCAAAGGGGCGAATGAAAATTCCGAAACGCCACATATGTCACCGAAGCGACCGTCACCGCTTCCTCCCCCAACAAGAGGAAAATTTAAAACCTGAACATTTTTACATTCCCATCCCGTAAATTCTACCGAATGGATTGCATTCATATTTTTTTCAATATATCTTGAGTTAGAATTATAGTTCATCTGGGTTCAGGAGATTTCCATCAGTCCAGTAATGCCGTATCATATTGGGAATGAAAATAACGTAATATGACGATTACTGATTTACAATAGGAGTTATCATTTTTCTCATCATTCAGTTAATTACATAACTGTAATTTTTCGTTATTGTAAAAGGCTTGGAGAATAACACAGTAGGCTCTCGAAAGTTCATCGCACTGTGTGTGGATTTTAAATTGATTATTTACACTTGTTTTACTGTTAGTCATGAAGATTAAGCGTGCTCAGTACCCACATATCATTTTAAAGTCAAATATCTTTGTTTATTTAGAATGTTCTTACCGAGCACATCATTGTTGTCAGTTTTTCCTCCCTTTGATGATTTGGGCGTTTCGTACTTTTTAATGAAAACTTTTATACTTGTTTCGTTGGAATGAATTTTTTTTCCCCGGGCGAATGCAGGAGTTCACAACTACTGGTTTTTGTTCTTTGTCCGAACTCTGCGCTTTATATCTGTATAATCCTTTTCTTTTTCTGCTTCTAGCAAAATGCTCTAATAATTTGATAATTTAACCTGTTTGTTATAGGGCTTTGTGTCTAAGGTGATTTAGCTAGTTCCTATATGCCGGGAGTTAGATATTTGATGGTATGTGTAGCTTACTGATGGTAATTAATTCACGTGAATTAATTACCATATATATATATATATATATATATATATATATATATATATATATATATATTTGCAGGCGTTGTTTACTAATGCCATGAACCATGAAGACGTTAATATGTGTGTGCGAGTTGTTAATGTGCCCGTGCACTAACGGTTTCCTCATGTCTTGCCACAGACATCACAGAATTTTGATACTTAAAATTATCCTGTGTGCAATGGTTGAGGTGATTTTATGTTTATAATGACTACTTTGTTATTAATATTATTACTGTTATGTATACATTTTTGCTGACGAACATTTTGCAAAGTTACTGCTCGTAGCGCACGGCAGTTCCTGCGGGCATCTTCAGTGTCCTTATTTCTTTTTCATAGTTATGGGAGTATTAATAGAAACAGCTTCAGCAGCTGTTGAAGTAGTTATTTAGAATCTATATATACATGACTGTTTTTATATATAGGCTTTTCTTTGGTTTATAGCGTTGCTTGCTACAAAGAGAAATTTAATTTGTTCATTTGTTCTATTATCCGTGTATCGATTTTACCACGTGGAAAAAATATGGTGTACAGCTGATAATGCAAGTAATACTTGGTTACAGTTTGTTTTAGCTTCGTATTTCCTTTGAGTACCTTCTCTCTCTCTCTCTCTCTCTCTCTCTCTCTCTCTCTCTCTCTCTCTCTCTCTCTCTCTCTCTCGCAGGCATATGTGGCTGGTGCTGAAATTAATTTGCGTTCATTTGTCTATCCCTCTGATCAAGGTCTAGAGACCTTGGCTCTGATGTTCCAGGTACATCTGTAGTGCTGGAATGCATTAGTCTCGCTCTTTCCCTTTCGAAAATCTCCGGAATGAGCGGGAAACCAAGGGTGATGACCTTCCCCTAGATGATCAGACATCTCCCCGTGGAGACGTCCCAGACTTACACCACACAGGCATGGTCTGGGACATAGTCGCCTCAATATGTCAGCCAGTGTAACCTTTTACCAACGGCACACCTGAGACCTCTTTCCCATTTGGCAAAATTTAAAAGGATACATTCAGATAAAATCTCTTAAATAAAACAAAAACACGCATTATCATGAACTTATTAGTATTTAGAATTGTACAGATGTGTGAAAACTCCTTTTTTTGCGACTTCTCCAGTATCTGGTGGATGTGCAATAAGAGACCGGCAATTCTTCTTCAGTTGAGCGTAGTCTCTCTCACTTCATAGTATTGATGTTATTTAGGTTGAGAAGCCACATAGATAAAGAATTGTAACAGAAGTGGTAAAGCTTTTTAGCTAATGTGGACATTCCTCTTGGTGTTCAAAATGCATCAATGGGTACTGTCGAATATTTTATTCTAAGCCCTCGATCACTAGAAATGGTGGCCTTCTTGACCTCAATATTAGAAGAACATTTAAGGATTTCCCAGACTTTTCTGTGCTAAGTGATGACATGGTCGATGTTTTCGAGCGTTTATCAGATGGGTGACAACGATAGGGACCCTTTAACCAACTTATCTGTTGAAGTGAGAATATTTTCGTCCCAGAAATGACACCGTTAAATATTCCAGTTTAGCCAAAATTGTAACGAAGATATCCACAGAATTTTCCCTGCTTTTTCGGTCAAAAATGCTATCGCCTCAACACGAATTAACACTGTCCTTCCTGACAGCCATCGAACTATGCATTAGTAATCTGCTATGCTGTATAATTAACTATTTCAAGTCTTCTCTATGTAAAAGCAATGGCTGTCAGTGCAAATGCTGACATTAAGATTCAATTCTTTCTTTCTAGCTGGTGATCACATCAGAAATATCTTGACCTCTAGAAGTTGCTGACAATCCTCTGACTGATTATTTTACAGTGCAAGCGAGTCTATAAACTGCTGATATCAGTGGACTCATCAACGGTTAATGCAACAAGAATCCTTCAGTTTTTTTCTGACTATTTTTTCAGTATTTTGAGATAAATGTAAAATGGATTTTGTCTATTTCTTTTTCAGCCTTTTTCACCAAACATGAATTTAACTCTTTGCAAGCGGGCAGTATGAGATTAAAAAGTCACAGGTATCACAGGAAAAGCCACATTAATCTTTTCTTAGAGAATGACCCCCATGGGTTTTAATTGATTTCCAGTGTGCCGACAAGGTGCGCGCACTTGACCTGCCAGTGTGCCACATCGGTTGAGAATCACTGAGTCAGCAGTAATAACCTGTTCCAGTGTATATACGTCTGTAGGATGTATTTGTAATTAATGAGCTGCCAACCTGCTGGCGGGGAGTCTGAATTGACCGGCCAGTGAAGAATAAAATTTATTTCTGGTGATAGAAATTAATTTCTCGTTATAATGTGGTTCGGATTCCACAATAAGCTGTAGGTCCCGTTGGTAGGTAACCAACTGGTTCTTAGCCACGTAAAATAAATCTAATCCTTCGGGCCAGCCGTAGGAGAGCTGTTAATCAGCTCAGTGGTCTGGTTAAACTAAGGTACACTTGCTTTTTTTTTTTTTTGCCAACCTGATTGTGAGATATAAAGACCTCTTTAATTGTTTTTGTCAGTCGTCTTGTGATCAGCGTCCAGCATCAGGACTGGTCTTTGCATCTATTCTCCAATGTAAGAAACAGTGTTTTGTGTTCTGTAATGTATTGTAAGTTGTGTTTTATTTGTTTTTTATCGACTGGCAGTGTTTGCACTATTTTGTTATTCGCTTGTTTCTTGCTGCTAAATGTCCCTTCATAGGTCTTCACAGATTACAGCGCATTTAAAGGGAATTATAAAGAATAGAAACAGTAGTCACGCTCGTAAAGCTGCAGGTTATTTTCTTAGTTGCTAGTGTGCAGTTTCTATTAATAGCTATAAAGTTTTAAATAAAATAAATTAATCTCTTAATTTTCAAAAATCTGGTGAATAGTTTTCATATTTTAAAGCTGAAATTTGGAATGATGCTAGATTTATTTGTTTATGCACTTAAATACTCATTATTCGTTAAGAAATGTTTATCATACCGGTAACCGTCTCACCAACTTTAATTTTATATTCATTCATTATACATAATAGTGAGCTTTTCTTCATGGCAATTTCTCAGTCTTAATCTGTATTTTGCTTAGTAAATATGAAGTGCTGTTTACCAAGACCAAAACCTTTAGGTCTTGACTAAGACCATTTCGCTGACCCCCAGTCGCCATTCATTCATTATGCACTGTATCCTTAATAACAGACTTATAATGCGAAAAGGCGATGACTTCTCACAGTTGGCATTCTATGAGGGATTAAAAATTCATCTCCCTCCTCCCTCCTCTCCCCCACTTCCCCCCTTGAAGTCCTCTTAATCTCTAGTCTCCTCCTTCCGCCCACACCAGCCCCTTCCTCTTGGATGACAATCCCTCCTCATGACGGGTTTGTGCTCGGAGGGTTTTTTGTCAACTGTTGTGACGTTTGTTTCCGCGGCGCTAAGAGTGATGATGCCTTGCCTTGACCCTCGTCGCCGAAATGCTCGGAGCCCTTAAATCGAGAATGTCCTTGTCCCCACGTTCCACCAGCTGTGTAGTTTTTCCCCCCATGTTTTTCGTCTCGGGGCTGTTCCTTTTTTTCCCGCTAGTTTTGAGATTTTTTTTATGGTTTCCGGTTTTCTTTATGGAACACGTGTGCCCATTTTTATTGAGTTGAAGGAAATGTTTTCTCCTTTGGATGATGTTCTTCCATGATTAGTTTTTCCTTACGGTGACCATGATGCCTGCGCTTGTAACGATTCTGTGTCTCCGTTTATGGACGAAGAAACTATTATATTTCATTTTTCGTCTAATGCACGTTGGGGAAATTAATTAGATAGCGAGTATTGATTAAACAAGATCTCTCTCTCTCTCTCAGTATAAAATTTAAAGGTTTGTTATTTTAATTTTCACAGTAATTCTTTGCTTTGACATGAAAGAATTACTGTTGTTACCCACCCAGTACTTTCCTCCCTTACAATAGTTAAACTTAAGAATTTCCCAATAACCACTCTTAATTTTTGCTTCTTGGCTAAAGAAAGTGGAAAAGGCTATATATATTTAGTTTAAGTCTACTAAATAGATCATTGGTATACTTTACAAATAAGTGTTATTTACCAGTGAGCATGCATCTCTCTCTCTCTCTCTCACACTCACACACACATGTATGTATGTACATATGTATGTATGTATGTATGTATGTATGTATGTATATATATATATAATATATATATATATATATATATATATATATATATATATATATATATATATATATATATATATGTGTGTGTGTGTGTGTGTGTGTGTGTAATATGCTGATATATATACACACACTCCAAACATTTCAGTAAAAGAATTTCATGATTTATTATTTTTGATGAATAAAAAATTGCTGTTAAAAATAAAATATTAACAACATAAATTTACGAAAATGGCTGGATATTAAAGCCTGTAGGGCTATGGGTAAAACCCATAAAAGAAAGAAATGAAATTTAATATATTTTGTGAGAATCTAACAAATAAATTAGTATGGATTTTTAGCTGTGAGATATAAGATATGACACGTAGAATCATCGATTTGATTTTTATCTCCAGGAAAAGCTTTCATCTGACACGATCTTCAAATCACTCTACCGAAAAATCAACTTTACAGCTACATGAGACCCAGTCGTACTTTTGGATTTACGTTCATATTTATGATTTAATTTATCATTTTCTTTTTGCATCTCATCCTACTATTGTACTGTATTTTATTTAGTTTTCCTTGTATTCTTGTATCCATATTGACAAATTGCTTGATATTCCCATAATTCTCTCTCTCTCTCTCTCTCTCTCTCTCTCTCTCTCTCTCTCTCTCTCTCTCTCTCTCTCACACACACAAGAAGCATCTGTACCTTTAAAAGTTGAGTCCTTTGAAGTGAATAGTCCTGACAACACCGTTCATATGTAGACTGTAATTCAGTCTTTTTCATTCCCTGAATCCCACAACCTGCCCTTTGAAGCCATCACATAAAGAAAACTTGTTCACTCACTCTTTATGTTTACTCGTTGTCCTTCATAAAAAATAAGTATATTAATTAAAATGGTTTTTTTTAGAAAATGTTTAGTGTCGATTCTGTTCACCAAATAGTTAATTAAAACCCAAAGCGGAATTACCAGACATTTCATATCGGCTGGAATGTTCATGTCTTGTCTCACGCAAAGAGGGCTTTTATGTTTATGGTTTTATCGTTTCACCCTGCAGTTTTCCTTGTTGTAATAGCAACGCTTCTATTCTACCAAATTTCGTATATTTTGCTTGAGAGAGTTTTGGTTATCGACAGACATAAATATGAGACTAATAGTGGCCTCTGTCACAGTTGCATTTACCCGTAGATAAACAGTGGTATGTAGTTGTTATATATTCGTTGCCAGTCGCCATTCCATTACTTTATTAAAACCCCAGTAAGCTCTGTCTCTTGTATTCTGCATTTATTCCTCTCGACATACACATGCCATATTGCGTGCCGATTAGTTTTAACCTTAATCCAACAAATCCCCTCTTGTTCCGTACACCAGCAAAGAAAAAGAAATACTACTATTGGACTGCAGACTGCAAATGCAGTTAATTGAGGATTTAGCACTGTTAACGTCTGTAGGAGAAAAAATTGAGTGACGTGTGTGTCAATATTCCTCCTTACAGGAGGGCAGTGGAATCGAGTTCCCGGAACCTGTTTTCAGACCATGGCAGATAATTAGTTGTTTGCAGAAGGGGAGCACATACACACACGGGACTGCTGCTTGTGGGCGGAGACCTAGGAATGAAATGGAACGGAGTAACAGAGATATGTTGGGAGGGGATTGAAAAAAATGGAGAAACATGTAGGGAAGCTGTGGAATAGATGGAGAGATTTGCAAGTAGGGGTGTGTAAGACATAGAGAGACAAAGATGGTGCGATGGTGAAAAGATGTAGAAACATGCATGCAGAGGGGGAGGGGAGGGGAGGGTGGGAAGCGGACAGATGTAATTAGAGCGGAGGGAAACTGAAATTGAAATATAGCTTCTTGAGAGGCAAGGATATTGGTAGGAGTGGTGATGAACAGGCTCTATGCCTTGAAGGTGAGAGTGGAATTGGAGAGGCAAGGAAGGGAAAGGGAAGTGAGAGGCTGTGATGTCGAAGGGGGATGGTTTTGGAATGGGAATGCACTCTCTGGCTGGGGGAACGGAAGGGTATGGAGTGGTAGTGGATTGCTTGGGGATGGAAGCGTAGAGACAGGGTAGGGGTAGAAGTGATATTCAGTGTGAAAGCTGCACAAAAGCAGGGAAATTCAATAAAGGAAGGAGCCAGCGTGAGAGACAATAAAAGAGGGTGGAAAGAAAGAGTCAGGAAGGAGGTTGCATTAGGTTGACAAGTCTCAATAGGTATCGTTGACAAAGGGAAAACGAAGGAGGTGCGTTAACCAAACAAATTTGTAAAGAAAGTGCAGAAGTCATTCGAACCGTTAGGTAAATAGAAAAGAGAATAGCAGTCTCTTGCCTTTCTATTGAGTAAACTCACAGAATGTTTAAGAAGATAATTAAGCAGGAAGTTGAATAATATTTCATAAAATGGTTGTCAGCATATCCGTTAAAATACATCTTTATGCCAATGAAAGTAGCTAGTAAGAAAGATTCGAGTATTAAAACAAATTATTATTATGCCTTGAAAAAGTTATTCTTAGCGCTACACCTAACAGTAACAAACCGACTTCCCCTAATTCAAGGGCGCCATATCATACGTATCACAAAGCCAGCCGCAAGTCACTTGATATACTTCTTGGCAGTGGAATTATATTTTAACATGGAGGAAAACTGGAATTTTCTTGTTACTTTGCTATGCAGAAATTGGTGAAGCATCAAGATTAAGTGAATATAATGTATCTGCGTATCTTGCTGAGGCAGTCAACGGCCACTGATCGCTTATTGGATAGATGTTTTTTTTTTTTTCAGATTATCCCTCTTTGGTGACCAGTAAAGAAGTGAAAAGTAAAGAAAGGGTTTCCTCGTATGGCCCATTCATGTGTGTTGGATTGAAGAATTCACAGGTCCACATCAGGCCTCCATACCTCTAAGACCCTACCACGCTAAGGGCAAGGACCAGTGTTTAGCACAAAGCAGATTTAATGTAATTCAACCACCAGCTCTCATATCTCCCGCAACCTGCTATTTGAGACATAGTGTGCCTGGTCATACAAGAGGAATTATCGCTTTTATGTGCAGTATGTAGCTTAATGTGCATCATTTAAGCGAATGTGTGTAGTTTATATAATTTTTGGACAAATTTTTCTCTGTGTCCTTGAAGATTCTTTCTAACCAAGACAAACAGTTGTCGTGGTTGCAAGCATGAAATCTGGCGATGAATTTAGATTAAATTGCAAGTGCAAAGGGTCACTGTAATTGAGTAATTCACTCCTGTATAGCAAAAATGCTCCATCATGTTGTAGTGGCGATGTTATGAACGTAATTTTCTTTTTAGTGAGAGAGAGAGAGAGAGAGAGAGAGAGAGAGAGAGAGAGATGGAAGCGATAGAGGGTGTCAGGGGTGGTTGACACAGGCGAGTTGATAGGGAAGTGAAAGGACACCCTTCCCAGTTGGGGGAGAGGAAATAGATTTATTATAAAGGATACTTTAAAGTTGAGTGTTTGAGTGGTAGACAAGTCTAGCGGAATGCGGTATACAAGGACGCTGACGTGCGCGCGCACAAACACACGCTCACACACTAACATATCCAGAGAAAGTGTTTGGGATGAACGAGCTAATAGAAATCTAAAAAGTTGCAAAAAGAATATCAATGAGAATAAAGGCGTTTAGTGAGCCAAGCTCGAGAGCTAACATTGTGCTAAATTTTGCACATTGGAGAGGTATTTTCCCGGCTTTCTGGAGTGTTTAAAAGTTTTTAAAAGCCCAAATTGCTGCATGCCATATTATTTTCGATAATTTACTCTTATTCACAAATGTATTATTTTCCAAACACCTTTTGTAGGAATTCTCAAATGAAAGTCAAACGTTAACCCAAGTTGACTCTCTTCCTCTAGAAAAAAAAGAAAACATTCTGCACCAGGAAGAAAGTAATAAACAAGGTCCCATTTCCTTATGAACAATATATGGTTTGCTGGTGGTCCACGTGTCGACTACCAATTTGATATTCACAGATTGGTCAAAAAGTTCCCACTGGGGCGGAGGGAGGGAACCCGGGCAAGGGGTTAATGGGAAGGGGCGGAAGGGCTAGCTAATCCTTTAATGGGCCTTTAAGCCTCACCGCCGCTACCCTCTCCACGAAGCGCCCTTTTCCAATCTGTCGGAGGAAGCCTTCGGTGAACTATGGGTAAAAATGGGCTGGGTGATGAATATGCAAAAATGAAACTGTGGAAGTGATGCCTTGGGAAAGGCAGATTGGAATCTCTCTCTCTCTCTCTCTCTCTCTCTCTCTCTCTCTCTCTCTCTCTCTCTCTCTCTCTCTCTCTGGTTGCTGAAGGAGCAAGTCGTTGTTGATACACAGTTAACTAAATACAACAACAGTCTCTCTCTCTCTCTCTCTCTCTCTCTCTCTCTCTCTCTCTCTCTCTCTCTCTCTCTCTGTCATCGGCCGAATTAGCTTTGTGAGAAGAGAACATCCTGTTGTATGCTTCTTTGCCATGATATATAAAGAAAATATTCCAAGGAACGAACTTGTATTTAGCTCAAACTCCGTTAATTATTAAATTTTGATGGTCAGTGATTTCCTCTTCAAAATATTTTTTAAGATACTTTCTTGTTTGTGTGTAAGAATTATGCACACACACACACACACACACACATATATATATATATATATATATATATATATATATATATATATATATATATATATATATATATATATATATATATAGTAGGTGTGTATGTGCGTATGTATAGCTAATATTGTGTAAATTTGCTAAAGGAGCTCGTCTACGGTTCAGCAGCTAGAAGTAATATAAATGTGTAGTGACCATTGTCATTGTGTGTGTGTGTGTGTGTGTGTGTGTCTTCTGTACTCTTACTCCATATTTCGCCACCTTTGTTTCACCTTCCCCTCAAAGGTGAAACCCTGGTAAATGTCCATAGGTTGTAATACAACAGAGAAACTTTTTATGAAATTTCGTTATTTCATTTGGTAATTCGTTCTTTACACTGCATTAAATCTGCTATCTATCTTATACTTCATACCAGTCACATAAAAAGCCTTCCCGTTCACTGTTATATCAGAGTAGAATTTAGTAACACTAGAAAAAATATTGGAATCCTGCCCTGTGGTTTGGCTATGTTTTTTTTTTTTTTTTCCTAATGAAAAATATTGGGCATTTGTTATACGATCCTTCATGTGAAGGAATTAATTAGGATAGTGTTGTGTCATGGTATTACGTCATCGTTGAAATGAATATTCGTTGCCTTTTATTTGGTTTACGCTCAACGTTCGTAGGTGTCTCTTTTTAAGATAATTATTATGAGTGGATTTAATGACTTACGCACGTGACGATTCTCTCTCTCTCTCTCTCTCTCTCTCTCTCTCTCTATATATGTATATATATAAACGCATTCATGTTTGTGGATACACATTCATGCGTGCGTGTGCAGCTCCTGATCCTAACCTATTAAAGTTTTAAAGCTTGCAAGGTTATCTAGTAAATGAAAAGGACCCTTTGACTGGCATTTTAGTCTGAATTCTCTGCCAGATTTCATGCTTGTAGCCACAGCGTTTGTTTCGGTAAGAAAGACTCCTTTAGAGCATAAGCACCCCTGGGGGTGCGCGCATCATGTACTTATTAAAGCTACTTGCCACAACTACCCTCCTCACTCTTGTCATACATACGAATTTAAACAAACGGCCTGGGTGCACACGTGTGTACACACACGATCCAGTCAGTAGCCCTTGCAAGGCGGCTAAGGGCCGTTCCTCATCGGGTGTGTTTAAGTTTGACAGTCCAGTTGGTTGTAAATGTGGTTTCCTATGAGTTACATCCTGTCCATAGAGGGACGGGGGACCCCCAGTGTGTGCCTGTAATTGGGTTTGGGATAGTTGGCACTCTTGACACTGCTCCGCTTTCTAACCCGTTTGCATGATTTTTATTACTGTAGCTTTTATTTGAAAAGATTTGCTCTCATAGTTCACTGAATAATAATTTTATGTTCTTCCTTTGATGAGATTGTGTTATGTTATTTCATATTTGAGTATCGTCGATTTATTTTCTTTGTGTTTGCACTTTTTTTATTCCAGTTAAAGTTTTATGAATTGTAAGATTTTAAACTTACATCTCTCTCTTTATTTCTCATCCATTCATCTTTAGTTGCTAGTCCAGTTTCATGTAATTTCTCTCCTCCCTGTGTATCATGTATGTAGTGGCATGACCCGTGCGTTGTTAGATTTTTTCTGCTGTATGTTATCTTAGCACTCAGCGAGTTGGAGTCAGTGACGAAAAAAATGTTTCGTCGTCCGTTTTTTCGCTCCCCAATAGACCTGTCTGCTCCTTTGAAGATTTTTGTTTTTGTTCTGTCAGGACTAAGTTCTGTCCCTTTTTTTTTACTATTGGGCGGAGTGACATAGGAATCTCTCTCTCTCTCTCTCTCTCTCTCTGTGTGTGTGTGTGTGTGTGTGTGTGTACTGGACAAAATTCACTCTCTGCACTGTCAGAAATAAAATCTCTCTCTCTCTCTCTCTCTCTCTCTGGACAAAATCTCTCACTGTCATTTTTTCCTTTTTTTTTAAGATTTTTTTTCTTTTTTTTACAAAGGTTAGCCGTTCATTATTTAGCCAAGTTATGAAAGAATAGTATCGCTCTCTCTCCAGGCTGTTTATTCCGCCCTTAACCTTAATGTCGGACTTTATGGCCCGTGTCAGGGGAAACTAAAGCAAGACCTTGAAGAATTTCTCTCTTGCTCCTCTTTTCCAATAACTCTCCTCTTTATGTCGTCTTCGGCGTCTGAATGATCAGAAATTTTCGTCCATAAACGAGCTACGCTTCCCCCACCTTTGGCCTCTACATTATTTTGCATTCTCACATTCTTCTTCTGTCCCTCCTTTATTCTCGTCGCTCCTCCTTTCTCTCCCCCCAACCCCCTCCAAGATAGTCCTCAATCAATACTTTTGAAATAAAGTGTGTCGCTTTATTTGGAGTCACACGCCAAACCTCGTCTCCATCTTCCCCTTCTTTTTTTGGACTACTTTGATCGAATTTTTAAGCTTTATTTGTCTTTCTCGCAAGAGATTTTATTTTATGTTGGCGAGTGAGAACTTTATCGAGTAGCGTGGAAAGCCGTGTCGTGGTGTATTGATGGTGATTATTTTTTTCGTGTATTTTTTACAAATGCTTATTAGCATGACGGGAAAGTTTTGAAGTTTTGCTTTTTTTTCCCAAGAAAGATATATATATAAGATATATATATATATATATATATATATATATATATATATATATATATATATATATGTGTGTGTGTGTGTGTGTATACTGTATATTATTTACCTTCAAAATACCTACAAGCGGAATGCTCACCTGGCCATACAGTTACTGAAGCAATTATCAGGATAACACGGAAACCCATAAATACGTCAGCCTCGGACGTTCCTTTTTAATTAATCTATTTATCAAAAACTAAGGCTCATTAAACGGCAATTAACTCCCCAGACCCCCCCTTCAGTGCTTCCTCAGCCCCTCATCATGGAACTTCCTCTTCCCCATTTTATTCTTCATTAAGTATGGGAGGACGTACCCGCTGTGAAACTGTTTATATTGATTGTCATGCTTTTCGCTGGGTTGGATTTGCTGGAGACAGAGGGATGGGGGAGGGGGTATACAGAACGGAATGGGAGGGGAGATTGAGGTGCTACAAATTAAACTACCCCTCCTCATTATTCCACCCCCTGCCTCCTACTCCCCTCCTCCTCCTCCTCCTCTTGTAAGATCGATACTAACACTGCTACCACTACTTGAGTTGGCAACGATCGATTCCCCAAGAATCCCCATTTCGCCATCCCATCTATCCCATTCTCCCATTCCATTCCTCTTCCCCATTTCTCTTCCCTATCACCTTCTCACACACGAAACAAAGACGGCGGTTTCTCAACGCTGAGAGGTTGGGGGGGGGGAGTTTTTGTATTTATTTGTGAAATTAACTTTAGTTTGTAACAACAGACCATGTAACATTATTGTAAGGGTAACATAGATAACATTTGAAAAAACAAATATTATTTACTTGTTTCTTTATTTTTATCACATCGAGCTTGTTTATTCTTATGAAGGACGAATTTTAAATTTTTCTCATAAGACAACTGCAATCACTTTTTGAAAATTATAAACATGAAAAATATGATTGAATGCGATATATGACCCTGCAAACTCCTTTCTTTATAGGTTCACTTACGTTTTATTATTTAAGAATATTGAAAGCTGATACCTTTTAAGTTTTCTGTAAAAGAAAACTATAGTGCCAGCTTTGTCTGTCTGTCCGCACTTTTCTGTCCGCCCTCAGATCTTAAAAACTACCGAGGCTGGAGGGCTGGTAATTGGTATGTTGATCATCCACCTTCCAGTCATCAAACATACCAAATTACAGCCCGCTAGCCTCAGTAGTTTTTATTTTATTTAAGGCTAAAGTTAGCCATAATCGGGCCGTGGTTAAAGCTTCATGGGCCGCAGCTCATACAGCATTATACCGAGACCACCGAAAGATAGAGCTGTTTTCTGTGGCCTTGATTATACGCTGTACAGAAAACTCGATTACGCCGAAGAAACTTCGGCGGATTTTTTTACTTGTTTTATTATTTTAATGGCATATTAACGTCGAACTGAATAGAATTATATTGCCTTTTCCTGGGCCTGAGAATCCATAACGCACAGTCCTGCAACGCCAGTCATTCGCAGTCGTTATCTCTTTTTATGCAAATAAGCTTCGAGGGTGGTCGGTGCTATGGGGAGTATAGAACACCCACTTCGGTGTCTCATGTTTTATTGTGTGGTGGTCACCTGTCGAGATCAGTCTTGAATAATATTCCGCTTGCCATTATTACGTGCGAATTAACGATCATCTGGCATCTAATGAGGTGAACCGTTGATGGTAACTACCAGTAATTGCTGTGTGCAGCGGGGGTAGCTGTGCCTTTTTCCGTGTTGTCTGCGGTGAAAAATTATGATTGGATCATTTTTTTTTACCTCATTAAGAGACGGAGGACAGTTAACCCTTTTATTTAGAGAGTGTTGCCGTACCTGCTGGTAAAACATTTCTCCTCAAAGAATAGTTTTCAGTAAATTTCCTCAGATGCAGGTCTCCCAAGCTCATCACATTAGGTCCTTGGGATTTTAAGTCGATTTCCTCAGACGTAGGGATTTTTGTGCGGAGTATTGTCGTGTTGTGCTTCAGGAATCGTCAGACCTCACTTTTGGCAACACTGACTTGTCATTTGTTAATAATCGTGTTGACTGGATGGAACGGTATGCTGCTAGCAGCTGGTCTTGGCTTCTTACAGCTGTCTATTTCTACTTTTATATATTTTGTCCTCTCAGAAATACCTCCGATTTTAGGGGCTTCATTTTTCCGTGGCAGCCTTTGATAAATTTGTTGAGGTTAACTCATGCGCTGTAGTGTTTAAAGCAATATTTTCTTTTGGTTAATTTTAAAAAATTAAAGTGTGGAAGATGGTTTCTTGTCCCATAATAATATAATAATAATAATAATAATAATAATAATAATAATAATAATAATAATAACAGTACAAAATACATTAGCCAAGTGGAAAAAAGTAATAACCACACTGATGATAATAGTAATTATATTTAATATTTGTTGTACATATAGTCGTATGATCATTGGAACCTATGGATTTACCCAACTGAAGTGTATACTCGCACCGTGATAAAAGACATTGAAAATGCTCTGCAACTAATGATAGCAGAGATCCCTCGGCTTAACTTTGCTGTGGGAATTAAGGAATGTTCATGACTTAGTGAGTAGTTTTCCAATTTCCTGATAGCATATTGACTTTGCATATTGTTGCTAGGCGGTGGTGGGACGTGGTATGCGCCCTGTAGCATTCTGCACGTGAGCGAAATGCCTGTTCTTTCGACTGTATAATGGAACTTTAAGGACTCGTTATGGTAGATTTATGTTGGGGCTAATTATTAAGACAGAAGTCCAAAGACTCCGCAGTCGATATAGTTTACATGCGATGTCTGGGATTGGAAGAACCCCCTAGAATTACTCTTGTTTTCTTGGAGACTTTTTCTACTCAGGCGCCTTTGTTATTCCAGAACCGGAAGTAGTCTATATCTTACAGCTATTTTTATAAGGAAACGTAGTTTCTAGTACTTTAGCCGAGTGTTATTCAATGCTGGAATCCCAATATTTCTGAAGATTTGTAGCACAAAAGCATTTTTTGAGGATGACGTGTTCTTGCAGGTAAAAAAAAACAAATACTTTTCCAAGTAATATTCCTTTTTTTTTTTTTAAATCATTAGCCAAACACCTGTCCTTTTGAATTTAACTGTCAATCCTCGTCACCATTTCTTGTCATGTTTCCTTTGTGTTCCAAGATATTGTTATCCTTTCCAATGACGTGACAGGAAGATTCATAAGTGCCTCATATAGTGCTGAGGATGGCGTTTGGATAAGTGTTTGCATAATTCATATTTATAGTATAATACTCGTAGAACACTGATGAAGCCTTTAATTTTCTTCAGCTGCTATTCAAGCAAAGAATGTAGAATCATAAAATTTTGCATCGATTCTTCCCAACTCACTGCCACTTATGCAGTTCATGCCATCATTTCTGCTTTTTTTTTCATCTTTTACTCCATATGTCTCCTGTCTCGTTCCTCTTTTATTTTCTTCTTATTTCATGATATTCCCCTTGTCCACGTAGTCCCACGTATTTTACTGTTATTTAGGAAACGTAAGAGTCTAGCAGGCGTTTTCACATTTCCCCGTAATTCAGAGTTGTCCAGAACCCTATGAAAAATGGTCAGGGGAGAGAAATTGAATGAGGACGTTTGTGTCTTGCGGATCTCAAGAGTCATCGTGAGGGGAAAAGAGGGTAGCAAGGGGTTTGGGGTTGTTTTCGGGGTCCTCTTGAGAGGGAGAAGGGAGAAGATACCTACTTGTCGGTCCCCTTCGTCTTTTAAGTATTTTTACCTTCTCATTCAGTGTTGTTGAGGAAATATATTTTTGCAAACTAATTTAATTTTTACCGTTTTGTGCTGTGTCTCTCTTGTAACCTTACAATTAACATGCATGTTTAGATGATCATATATATATATATATATATATATATATATTATATATATATATATATATATATATATATATATATATATATTCATAATTCAATACAAACGTCCTTTAATATCAATTCGCTGTACCTCGGAAATAATATATTTTCCATATATGTTACCGAAGGGAATTTTAGTTGATAATAAGTTCGTCGTCCGTGGGCTCGAACCAGCGAAGGACAAGAACTTAGGACTACAGTGGACGCTTTAAACCCCACGGCCAGCAAGTGAGGTATAAGTGGATATCGCCTCCATATACAAATCCCCCGTCGAACTCAGGTGTTTTTGTATTTAGTGACGATATCCACCCACCTCAACCATGTTGACCGTGTAGTGCGTTGTCACACGCAGCCATAATATGACTTTTATCACATCACCGTGATTCATATACAATCAGTAAGCTACAAAATTGGATATTAAAGGACGTTTGTAGCTTACTGATTGTATATAGTCACAAATCAAGTCAATATATATATATATATAATATATATATATATATATATGTGTGTGTGTGTGTGTGTGTGTGTGTGTGTGTGTGTGTATATATATATATATATATATATATATTTTTATATATATATATATATATATATATATATATATATATATTTTTTTTTTTTTTTTTTTGTATGTGTGTTTGATATCTGGTGTGTTAAAATCCATTAGGCCTATGAACTACTCATTATGCGAGCAATAAATTTTCATCTTCTTCATATGACCGTCAAGTTCTCACGTTCTGATTTTTACATTGCTTGCCTGTGGGTCGTTTTCGTTCACACGCGTTGGCTGGTGAAATTTTTCTCTTTCATGCTCAGTTCCCTCTTACTCATGCGCTATATTTTCTGTTAAATCTAATATATTTTCAATACATTCTAACTGAATTTATAATGTTTAAATTTAGATAACATGGTATGAAATCGGAAGCTTATTTTCGTCGCTTGGTGAGGCGAGCTGCTTTGAGACGTGAGGCAACTCCGTATCAGCTCGTATTTCCTTATGATGGGTGTGGAATTTTGAGTAGAATTCCAGACGTTAACCTTGGTTTAGCAGGTGCTTGAAGGGGCTTGAGAATATGTTTCCCTCTATATTTATATTTGGAAAATTATGACTGCGGTGAATAAGACCTTGGAGGGATTGCGTGTGAATGTATGTTCACAAGGAGCGTCGAGTCAGTATGCTTATTTAACTCCTCTCTGCATTTCATGAATTCCCTGAGATTTCTTATAAGCGTTTCAGATGGTTTTTCTTTGTTTTCACCGTTCCAATGTAGTTAATCACTCTTGTTTTGGTGTGATTTTTATATTGAAGTCAATTTTTTTTAAACTAAAAAAACATGTCCTGTATTTGGTTTCGTGGAAGTTTGGGTGTATATACTATATATACATATACATCTACACATAAACATATATTGGGTGTATATACTATATATACATATACATCTACACATAAACATATATATATATACATATTTATGTATATGTATATATATATATATATATATATATATATATATATATAGATAGGAGGAGAGAGAGAGAGAGAGAGAGAGAGAGAGAGAGAGAGAGAGAGAGGGCCTAGCACCATGCCTACTATTTTAGTGAAAAAGGAAAAGATCGAAAGAGGAAAAACACCGGAATCTCACCTCAAATGAAGCAATACCCTTTTTTTTTTTTTTAAGAGAAGGCGTCTTGGAATCTAGAGAAAGATGTAATTAGTTACAGTGTAATGAAATGAATATGTAAAAATTCGTATTACGCTGAGGTACTGCATGGTATTTTATTTTCGATTCACTCGTGAACATTTTCTCTTCCAGCTCTACCATGACTTTCCTATTTCTTAAGAATTCCTGTTTGTCATTTTATGCATGCCATGACATTATGCATTGCAGTGTTCTTTCAGTCTCCTGCATCAGTATCTGATGCAGTGTCGTGGAAACACGCATTCCAAATGTGGCTAACGACCAGCCTTCTGCATTGTCAGGTTGGACTGACATTAGAGAGCGAGCAACTTTCCCGGAATTTTTTTTTTTCTTACAAAAAAACTATGTTACTCTCATATTGAATATTCCTTTCTCACTAACGGAGTTTTTTTTTTCCATATCCAGGCCTGCGTTACATTTTCTGCTTTGTTTTTTCTCTTCGGGAGGCACGGTTAAGTTTCCTTAGATTCATTTGTTGTAAGTTTATTTAACTTCACTAGGTTGAATTATTTACATAGTACCCCTTCTGTAAACGGTATTATTTATATATATATAAATAATTTAAGATTTTGGAGTTTTTCAGTTCATCCATTATCATACAACATCTGCTGTAACAATTGCCACTGGGGCTTGGTGTTATGTAAACCTTACGCCCTTAACCTACTTTTAACTATACTTAACATTTCTTGCATTTCTTTCCTACACAACGCACGCTGTCTTACACCATTAGTGTGCATTCATGGGATACGTACAGTACACACACTTGTGTGTGTATGTGCGGAATATGCTTACGTGTGTCTAATAATGTGATATTTGTGTAAAGGTGGCAGATCTCTCAGAGTGTGGGAATACTGCAGTGTTTGTCAACAATGACCGCCAGGTCTTTTGCTAAAAGTAGCTGGTGATTGCTGAGAGGTTGCGATGTCTCTCGCCAAATTGTTTCGCGTCAGTGTAACGGGCCACGGAGCCTTTTCCTTTTTTTAGCTGTTATCGTTTTTTGCCCCCTCTTTTCTGAGAACAGTAATGGTTTTCCTGATTAAGGTGCACGTGTAGTAATTACCGTTGTTGAAGGGAAATGGTGTCTGTTTATGTTTTATTTCGTAGATGTTTGCTAACATTTTTTTTTTCATGGGAGTACTTATTTTCGTTTATGTACAACTGGTTCCGTTCGAAATAATCCCATTTATTCGCGACAGGATAACTCCCCCACTTCAGTTTCAAGGTCATTAACCTGTGTTTGTGAATTCTGGCTTATGCAACAAAGAGCAGTGGCTGGGAGCAGCCAGAGAATCGGTTTGAAATTTGCGCAAGAGGCAGGAGGGGGATCGGTAATAAAGTGAGATATATGGATGGATGCTCTCTCTCTCTCTCTCTCTCTCTCTCTCTCTCTCTCTCTCTCTCTCTCTCTCTCTCTCTCTCTCAGCCTCCCCTTTCGGAATGTGTTCAGAAGTCATATCCCGTCGGAGTGGCCTTTTGCTCCCCCTTCGAAGTCGTAATGTTATATTATGGAAAAAGACGTTTCAGTCATTGGTCCTTTAAATCGCCTTAGCCTGTGATCAAAAGTTTCGTCCTTCTCTTGTTGTCCTTTATTCACGCTAACTGTGTGTCTGAAGCCATGTGCTTTACGTAATGCCTCCGTACATGGTCCTTGGGTTATGTCATTTAAAGAACTCCATTTCCGGAGTTACGTTACTCCCTTATGTGATTTTGGGATTCGTCCGAAACTCACTGAAATAAATTCAACAAGTGCCAGTCCGCTGGGGCTGGTTGGTTAAGCTGACTGGGAGTTGGGAGAAGGGGGTCTTGGACCATGGAAGTGGGGTAGGGTTCCTGTGAGAGAGAGAGAGAGAGAAGAAGAGAGACCCTAGTCCCCGGGAGGAGGAGAGGGTACCGTATCATCAAGCTTTTGGGCTCGGGAAGTCGGTGTCGGGTGCCAAAATTTACCTACACCTAAAATTTCGTACCTGTTTGGAGGTCATGGTACGGCTGGCAAAAGAAAGAAGTAATTGAAGCCTGAATCGAAATCACCATTGAGTGGGTGTGTATGATGGATGAATGGACGGAGTGGGACTGCCGCCTGAATCAAGGTGTTCGTCCATTCCCATGCGCGCGCGTGAGAGAGATAGATAGAGAGAAAGAGAGAATGTGTATGGGGTGAGAGAGTAGAGGGACAATTTCAGCGGCTTACGGGTGTTGTGGAGAGAGAGAGAGAGAGAGAGAGAGAGAGAGAGAGAGAGAGACAGAGAGAGAGAGAGAGAGAGAGAGAGAGAGCAGAGGAGGATGGCGGGTTGGGAGGTTGGGGAGGAATAAACGAATGGGCCCAGGGAGCAGCACCGAGGTCCGAGGGTTAGAGAGAGAGAGAGAGAGAGAGAGAGAGGAGTGAGCGAGTGAGTCTGACTGTAGTGTATCTGAGACGTATGTGTTGTTAGTAGTAGTGATGGAGCAGTGGTGGTGGAGGTGTCGTGGCGCGGTGCTCCTGTCGGGGCTGCTACGACGGCTGCTGTCTCGTGGGTTTCATTCTGTTGGCCTGGTCGTCGTCCCGCTTTGCCCTTTAACCCAGTGAGACGTGGCCTCCTGTATGAAAGAGAGAAAAGATTCTTGGGACTTCTGCATGATATCAGTTCGATTCTCGAATTTATCGAGTGATTAATATACCTTTAGTGCTCCTATGACAAGGAAGAACTCAGCGGTGTTTTCATAAGCTCCTCCAGGAGGTGTGGTCCACCTCCTCCTCCTCCTCCTCCGATCGGGAATGCTAAGTGTACATATCGCGTGGCATCTGGAGCTTGTTCTTTACCCCCGAGGGGCGTTCTGCTCCTGCAGAAGAACCGTAAGAATGTGTTGGCCACGATGATAGCCAAGGTCGGAAAATTTTAAGGTGATATAAATCCACTCATTCAGTTTATAGCAGGTATTGTTTGAAAGTCCAAAAGTGTTTTGTTGTAGAAGAGACAAGTATGTGTACTGTTCCATTTCTAAGCTGAAGGACGGTCCGATTATCTATTTGTAAGACATCTATTCGCATTGTGATACAGATTTATAACATTTTCTGTGTTTATTTTAGAACCACAGTTTCTCTTCCTCAGTTGTTCTTGTGATATCTGTATATTTGTTTCGACTATACTAAGGAACATTGTTGCCTGTTTAGTATTCTGTCGTATATGAAAATACAGTTTCAAGAAGAATCATGGCTGTTTTCTCCAGGGGTGCCAAAGCGATTAGGGGTTCACTAGTGCCAGACTTGAAGTGGGGAATAGCCTGTGCGGGGGGAACGAAGTGTTAGGATGCCAACAGGATGAACATGTTGAGCTCTCCCACAGGAGCAGCGGGGAGGGTGTCCAGCGAAGAAGATGGTGATGACTACCTCCACTGACCATACTTTTTTCATTCTTTTTTTTTATGTGCAACCCATTATCATGCGTTCCTTACCACCCTCAGACCTCGTTGCTACGCTTATGTGCATTTTGTGGATTCGATACGAACGAGATTTTTTTTTTTACTGAACCGGAATTTGCTCTATTCTTGTTTTGTATTTTGTATGCAAATGTGCTTCAATTTTCTTATGCTGGTATTTGCTTTTGCATATTTTAACTTTCTTATGGAAGTGAACCATTTTTAAAACAATGACACTTAACATGTTGTACAAATCGAAATATGAGCCATTTGAATATTAGATTAATTTTTGAAGTGTTCTTGTTAAACCTACAGTGTATATTTGTGTAACATTACAAGGGCTTTGTTTGAGATTTTTATTGTTTTTTGCGGCATTTTGTTTCTTATCGAGATTTAAAACCCCTTAACTTGATTGAAAGAAGGTCCCAGAGTAATATTTCTTGTCAGTATTTTGCTTTAACTGTTCAGTGTGTCATTAAAAATCATGAAACAACTCTCAGCATTATTATTATTGGCTTTATAATGCTGGTCTTGTAATTGTGCGTATGGAATGGCGCTGAAATAATTGTTTTACTAAGTTTCTGAAACTGTAGTTTATATGGAAGAAAAACGCTCTATTTTTGCATACGTGCACTAATCTGGCCTACGACAAGATACTAACAGTCAACTAAGTAAAGTAATCCCAGATGCGAGTAAATAAGTCAAATCTTAAACTTTAACATTTACCTGCTGTTGCAGAAAAGTCATATTTTATGCTGTAACCTCGGCAATTTAACTGCCATCGAATAAGTGAGGTCTTAACCTCTCCATCTTAGGGATGTTGTGTAGGGTAAGGAATGCGCTTTGCCTTATGGTCGATCGTAGACATCCAATTTCAGATGATTTATCACCTTGCCAAATATTTACTCAATTTTAATGCATTCCCTGAGAATCTGGAGAAGTTGCAGTCTCTCATGAGGGTAAAAATGGGAACTAATGGCAAAACCCTTCGCAGTCACTTGCTAATGATCCTCCACCATTCCCTCGTAGTTTAATATTGCTGGGAGTCTCCCTGCCTCATTACGAACGTCGGCTCAGAAACCGCTTTAATGCTTACATTGGCTCCATCATCGAAGGGTCCTGTCACTCGCGAGACCAGCACGTGACGAAAACCTCATAGATTTTGGGGCATCTTTTTAGTCTTTCTCTTTCGGATAGTTTATTTATTGGGTGTAATTAATAGTTGGCTTGATATTTTTGGGTCCAACGAATGCCATCCAAGGTCAGGCTTTTATCTTTCTCTCGCTATAAAAAAAAATGCAGTAAACTGTACACTACAGTTATATTTATCGACGGACGTTTTGTTCTCCAAATGCGAAATAAAGTAATATATTATATATAATTGCAGGAATTTGATTATGTCTTGTGATCCGATGTTAAGACTTTACTTATTACTAACACTAAAATAATAAAATGAGTAATAAACTTGCTTTAATTAAAGCTAACAAACAGCTGCCAGAATCATCTTGGACATTCAGTAAATCGGACTATTTTTGTAAGGCGCGTCACTATGTTTCAAAGTTTCAAATTTTGCTATTTTATATTTGTGTTAAGCAGAGGTTTGAAAAGTGCTTATAGAGTGACTTGCGGTTTAAAGCGAATTTCTGAAATAACTCGAATTGACCTCTTTCTTTCGTCAGACATCAATCTTTACAGGTGGCTCTGCAGAAAAGTTAGGGTCTTGTGTTTATAAGACTGGCGCCGTTTGTTGCTAAAACTTTTCCGTCTAATATGAAAGCATTGTTAAATGGCCGGTGAACATTTTTAATTAGAAGAAATTCATTAATCAGCTGATGAACATTGTCTATATCAGAGATTCGTGGTGATTGCAAAAAGGATGCCTTATTGAAATCAGTGTAGATTTTTACCTCATGATTAGTTAACTGCTTCCGGTTAATTCTTGTTTGGTAATTGCCAGCAATTTATTAATTAACATCTTTCGACTTACAGGCAAATCCTGTGGAGCCATTATATTTTAATATATGATATTATATTTTAGTCCATGGTATGTTTTATTTATTATAAATTGCCATGTTATTTTGTTAGGTTTTTATTGTTCTGCGTGTTCTGTCTGTTTATTTTTCTTTTGTTGTAAATAGCTGTACTGAAGCGTTGCTCATGGAGGATGCTTTGGTTGATTATTACTTTTAATATTATCGTGGATATTCATGACAGCATTTCATTTCACAGATGTATACAAATTTTGTTTTCCATTAGCGACCGTTTTACAGCAGGTTTGATTTTTTAGACGAGCTTTTTACTTTCTTGATACAAAGCTCCTATGAAGCTTTTATCAGAAGTTGCAATTAAAGTCTTGGCATCTTTAACTCTTTCAGAATCCAGTTGTACTGATCTAATGAATAATTAAACTTTTATGAAATGATGTTATCTGAGTGATGGATAATTATTTCACTCAATGACGTATATAACATGAAACTAATTTTTTTTATGCAGTTTACTCAGCCAATTGAAAAAAGCACGTTAAAAAAACTCAGCCAATTGAAAATTGTCAACAAATCTTGTAAAATCTTCTTTTAAAAGTACCATTAGACAAAAGTTTATATGCAACTGCCTGTAATGAGAAGAGAGCCGACCATTTCTGCGAAAAAAAAAAAAAAAACCGCAGTAAACCTGAACATTTCTCGCACGTAAAATCTTTTGACTGCTGTACGATAACGTAAGAAGAGAATGTCCGTTGTTCGAAACCTGTCCAGTCTCTTAGAATTTTATTAACCTTCGTACGTAACAATCGCCAAAATATAAGGATTATCTTAATTTTATTTTAAGTACATCAAACCCCGTATCAGAGAACCAAGTGTGAGTGACAAGGCTCATTCTGTGGAGAGGAGAATAATCTTATGAGACCGCTTTGGGTGACGAGGCGTCTCATTAAGGTTCCTGTTTGAGATTATAGGACGATTTTAAGAGTTGATACGTACATGCTGGAGCAGATTGTAGGACGATTTTAAGAGTTGATAAGTACATGGTGGAGTAGCATACCATGCACAGAAGCAGCTAAGAGAGATAAGAACCATCAAACACAACACTACGTCAAGACCGTGACCAACTCGTATAATCTTTGTGGGACAAACCAAGTTTCATAGAAATGCCTATGGGGCTGTTTTTCCGTACAGTACCTCCATGGCGCTCGTGAGAAACATCTCATAGAACCATTACGAGAGATGCTGGTATTATCTCCTAGAAGCTTCACGAAGAATTTGCGGACCATCTCACAGAACCCATGCAGAACTGTTAAAGACATTGGAACCTCTTTAGAGAACATAAGAACCTTACTGCATGATCCCTATCGGAGACGCAAACTATCCGGAAGAAAGCGAGATTCATCTCGTTAAGCCTCGGCGAAGACACGAGAATGATTTTACTGGACTTTCATCTTGGACTTGAGACCTATTTTTAAAGATTCTGTTGATGATATGAGAACCATCTCATACAAGTCCCTTGAAAATACAAGAAGAGCATCTCTTTTAATATTCTTGGATGACGGGTGGACCTGTCTCAGCAGGATGGAGAAAAACGAAGGCATTGTTATTATTTTTTTTGTCAGACAATTCCTTACGCATGAGCTATAACCAGGTTAACAAAACCGCCTCCTGCAGACTTGTGAGAAATATTACCTTCTTATGTGGGGGGTGGCGATGTCCGGTA
Organism: Macrobrachium rosenbergii; assembly: GCF_040412425.1. Classification (NCBI taxonomy): domain Eukaryota; kingdom Metazoa; phylum Arthropoda; class Malacostraca; order Decapoda; family Palaemonidae; genus Macrobrachium; species Macrobrachium rosenbergii. The sequence goes on along the minus strand of NC_089793.1, from coordinate 17,303,462 downwards.
TAGGTGTAGCGCAGGCATCCCAGACAACATTAAACCGCAGCCAGTCCAATTATACTCGCGAAAAGGTGCGTAAAAACCTTCAGGGGAGATTATCACCCACAGATACAGGGACAGATGGTGGATGGAGAGAGAGAGAGAGGGAGAGAGAGAGAGAGAGAATTTACAAGACCTCATGACCGCAGGAAATTTGCAATACTTATCAACTTTCAGTACGAAGAACAGTCACGTTCATTAAAGATGAGGGTAAATGCGACGCTGCTTGTCTGATAGTCTTTGTGTATTAGTAACAATGCATTTAAAACCCCTAAGTTAGATGGGTTTAGAGCTTATTGCATTTTTACTAATATATACATGGTTTTATCACATAAGGAAAGGGTCTCGTTCAACCTCAGCTTTAGCATAAAAGCGATTTCGATGCTGAGAGAGAGAGAGAGAGAGTTATTTCTTCATGAGTGCATTGTAGGCCATTAGTATCATTCTTCTGGAAGCGAAATGAGAATTGAGTGAAAATTGGGAGGGGTGCGTGTGTTTTATGATCCCCTCTACCCTCCACGGTATTGATCTTTCTTCTCCAAATATTACGCCTCACCAGAGAGAGAGAGAGAGAGAGAGAGAGAGAGAAATCCATTGTATTTTAAAGGGCAACAGTATTTGATTTTGAAGGGGGCAATTACGACACAATGGAGGGCATCAGAACAGATGTAATATTGTTACATAAGTGTTTGTTCTTTGCTGAGCATATCGATCCATTTTTCATATATGAGGGGTCCTTTTGAGCATTATGATACTGCTTGTTTTTATTTTGAATTATTTGCAAGAAATTTCATGATTTAAGTTTTGTAATTTGGTCACGCCACATGACTTATTTAATGTTATAGTCAGTGTTTCAGTGCATATTTTCACAAATTCATACTCTCTCTCTCTATATATATATATACGTGTATGTGTGCGTGCGTGTGTAACGATCTTGTTAAATGTGTTGGAGCATGTTAGTATTGGACATGATTTTAGTGTTAAAATGTTATCGATTAAGTAGGCTACAATACATAGTTAAAGATGGACATTGTTGACTCTGAAACAGTATTTGATTCCGTCGTCATGGAAGAACGATGTCTCGTGTTTCCGATATAGATAGTTTTTCTTTTCATTTGTAAATACCGTATGTTTTAGGGTTCAGATGACAGAATGTCATTAAATATTTTGGTCTCAAATTTTCGATGAGAGATTTGATGATGAAGGAATTTCAGTCAAGGACAGGAGTAGTGGAATTGAGAGCTTGCATAGAGTATTTTATTAAATATCCCTTGTGGCAAAAATCTTGGATCATACCAGAAAGAGGAAAAAGAGAACGATGTTTTATTATATTTACGAACGACAAATTCACCTTGGAATGTCTCTCAGACTTTTTCTTGAGGAAAGTGTGGGAAATGGTTGAGTCATGAACTCCATTTTGAAGACAGTGTATCATGTCGGCGTTTAAACTCCTGAATATTTATTGCGGGAGTTTTTTTCTTTTTTATGAACAACAGAAGGTCTTTATCTGTGCCTGATGGGTATATCCGAAAGTCAGTTGTCACTTAATAGCTGAATCAGTTGTGAATGTTTAGCTTGGAAGTAAAAAATTTTTTCCCAGTTGTAAATACGAGTAAATGTTTTTAATGTGTTTAAATAACAATACTCATAATAAATCCCTTAGAAATTGATATTTTGATTGATGTTGAGTTATTTATCAAAACTATTTTGTTTTGTGTAATTTCCGATTAAGTTGTCATTTGTCAGGTTCCTTATCTTTGACACATCATGCAGATAAAGCCACTTGCTTTAAGAGCTTATTGAAATACCACTGACGTACGATAACGCGATTACTAGACATTTAAGGGCGTGACGTCATTTTCCCCAGGTTAAATTAGTATCTTGACCCATTTATTTTCAAGACCCGGATTTTTTTTTTTTTAGGATACAGAAGCTAGGAACCTCACGGTTACTCCCAACCTCTTGTTAACCCCCTTTGGGTTTCCCACCGAACGCTTCTTGCTTTATTGAGGTTCTTTTTTAATGTGGGTTAGGTTGAGAAAGGAGGGGAGTGGGGTTACAGTTAAGTGACTTGGGTAGGGGATTGTGGATGGGGTTACTGGGAAGGAAAAAAAAAAAGAGAGTCGTAACGTGAGCTGTATCAATGAGGTTGTCGTGATAAAACCAAGCCTAAGAAGGGCGATTAGATACGGAGCCTTCTTCGTTTCTTTTGTTCCGATAATTGTTTTGGCATCTGGGAATCGAAGCTGTGGTGGTGGTGGCTCCTGCCATCGCTTTTTGGCTGCGATATGTGTTCATTGCTCATGTTCTCTCGAGTGACGGTGATGATGAAGATGATGACGATGAAGCTGATAAACATGATTAGGATTGCCAGAGAAATCTTATTAGATGTTGACCGTGTTCTAGTTAAATGTATTTTTTTGCACCGAGTATGCATTGTACATTATCGCTGTTTCATTTAGGGTACGTTAACTTGCTGTTTATAATATGAGTATTCTTTTTACTTTTGTCAAATTTCTTCAGTTATGAGTTTGAGAAAGAGCATTTAAATATATATATATATATATATATATATATATATATATATATATATATATATATATATGTATATATATATATATATATATATATAATAACCTATACATATATGTATATACATATATGTATATATATATTTATATATATATATATACACATACGCACGCGTGTGCACATGTGTTTATATACATGTTAGGGCGTGGAATAGGACATGCCTAATTTATCTTGATTTTTAGAGTAAATTGTATCGCTACTAAAATATCTCTCCATTCGAAAACATAAGCGAATTTAATTCTCATTTTCCTAGTCATATCTATGAGGTTAAACTGTCTTGCTTGGTAATGATAAATCGCGCTATCGTGGCTTAGAAACTTCTCATTTATTTGCCTGTCGTTGTTTGACGTGCCCATCATTTCTAGCGTAATAGCAAGATGCTTATACCTAGGGATGCATTCGCACATATAATCCTCCTGATTAAAGAGTAATAGTCCCTATCAGAATATTGCAGGAAATGTAGACAGACATTATTTTTATCACTGTTATATTTAGAATATTTATTTTTACAAGGTTTTGAATTTTTTTTACTTAATGTGTGTTGCAATATTCATCATTAATGTCAACACCTACTTCCGCCATTATTATTATTATTATTATTATTATTATTAGCTTTCTTAATCACCTTAAGAATCGCAGGGGGCTCATCCACGATCCAGCAGTTAGTATCTGAAAATGATAGTGACATATATATATATATATATATATATATATATATATATATATATATATATATATATATACAGTATATATATATGTGTGTGTGTGTGTGAATGGCTTTTACTGTGATATAATAGTATACTATGAAGACAAAAAAGGTCCATAAAAACACTATATACTTGATGCAACCATATATTTCGAAAACTTCTACATCCGGCTCACTGGTGAGCACCATACAAAATATTCAGAAATATATAGTTTGCAACATGTATATAGTTTCATATATATATATATATATATATATATATATATATATATATATATATATATATATATATATATATGATAGAAAAGAAAGAGAGAGAGAGAGAGAGAGATAGAGAGACAGACAGACAGACAGACAGACAGACAGACAGACAGACAGACAGACAGACGCATTGTCACAATGTATTGATGTAACCCATCAACATTATAGTCACTTGTCTTTTACATCTCATAAATGTTCTCCGCGCTCTCTTGGTCTTTATTCATGGGTCTTTTGTTTGTCTGAATGCCATATCAATTATGCCAGTCCCTTTGATATACAGGCTCTGCGTTTAAGAGTCTCGTAATCCCTCGGATAATTTCGTTATCTGACCTTGAGAGAGGCTACCTAATTAAGTTTCGCCTCGGTAGGCCCTAAATCCGTTGCCACCATTAGTGGTTTAGAAGGCTCCGCAGGTGTCTTGTTCATTATGTCCGGTGCCCTTATCTTTCGGTTGTTTCGGTACATTAAGAGCAAGGTAAAGAGAGTTACCTTGATTAAGAGGTTCCTTACTCGTAAATCAGGTTGTTTATTACAGTGAGTGCCCCCATTTTTTTTTTTACTCTGATATCGAAGCTTTCATTATTAGAGATCTTTTTTTTTTTTCATGAACCCTTATCAAGGCCCAGTCTGATATTGCGAGTTCAAAGTCTGACCATTGGCTCTTACTGACCATTGGCTCTTACTGGCAAAAAGCTTAATTAATTCCTATTAACTTCAAAGACGTGTTTACCATTAATCGTCGTGTAAATAAAGCTTTCATTTGTGGATTTTTAAAAATATAATTGATAAATACTGCCCCTACGGAGCAATCGCACTGCTTATGTAGTTTTACTTTTTAGTATTGGCTTACATCAATAGTACTTGAAATGAAGTCAGATCATGGTAAATGACATGAGAGAGAGAGAGAGAGAGAGAGTCGGGGCATGTGATTCTATAAAAAGAGGTAGTTAATCATAAACAAAGACGACTTAATCGTAAAAAGTAGGTTTTACCCGAGGAGGAAAACAGGATCTTGAATAATTCGTGTCTAATCATTACATCATCGCATTTAGCGGGTGCTTTTAGAACTAATTGCCTTGATTAATCTATTGTTGGCGAGCGCTTCCTCGGCAGGTTTCGTTTTATGAGAGGATTAAGCGACTCCTGTTACCCTCTTCCCCCTGGGCCTTCTCCTACAAGCAGATATTATAAGCTCTCTCTTCTCAGAGCAGTTGGAATAGCGATGAGTGTAACGTTCAAGGGTGGGGGATTATTAAGAGGTCGACATAGTAGTTTGGGATTAAAAGCAAAACGCTGTTGGTTTCTCCTTTCTTGTATTTGTGATGTATTTTTATGATATCAGTGAGAGCTCTCATATGATAATAAGAAGAAAAAATCTAATTCTTCATCTGAACATAAACATCTACTTTTTTTATATCAGTGAATTTATAATTACTGTAACAGGATTCCAGGCTTCTTAAAATTACAGAACAGGCGCTTGGCATTGGAAAATCTCTCTTGTGTGATCAGATTTCATGTGCTATAACTTCATTCCCCTCTTGCGGAATAAGATGATATAATTCTGAGTGACACAAGATAAAAGCTATGTATTTGATGTATGTCACTCCTCTGTTTGGAATCCTAGTAAATATAGAAGGGTCATTTCAGTCCAATATTTTCTGGAAAACCCTTTAATGGTGGAGTGTCTCCCCAGTAATATTTATAATACTCAATGTGATTAACTAATTTTGATATCACAGACTTCTTACTTCCCTTCTATCCGTAACAATCGCTGCCGGCAGCACGCAGCCTTGCCAATTCAAGAAAGTCAGGCATAGATTCATGTCCGTAAATAAGTATTATTTCATATTTCGTGTTCTGTTTCTCAGGTTCGTAGACTATTATCATGATACTTGAATAATTACATGACATTAACATTACGGAATGTTATAATTAACTGGTATTCCAGATCTGTTGGGTAAGATTTTGTTGTGAAATGATACTGTATCACTATGTTAAGGCTGTTATTTTTAAAAAAGTATCACCTGCAATAAGAAATATTTCATTAATTAAACGTTATATATATTTATTTAACACCAAAGTAACGACACACGATATATTTTGTCATAACTGCTCATGTTGCAATCGTTCCGTTTTATGGAGTTTGAGACGTAATGCTGTTCTTGCGGTTTTACGCCTTGTGAGTCTGCTGCAGTTTTTGCTGTTTCACGGTTTGCGATTGCTTTGAGACGAGTCCTTGCAGTTTGTGCCGACACACGAGTATTGGTCTCTTTCGAATCTTGTGTGGATCCCTGGATCGTGGTTGTTTGTTTTACTGCTCAGTGTATTGCTTTTCTCCGTTTGTTTAAATTTTTTTTTTCAGTGGTTTGTTAATGGAAGTTGTGTTTAGTATTTTTTTTTCTTTTTTTAAGTAACGACACTGTAATTGGCAGTAACGTCTGTAACGGTAAGGATAATATTATTATTACTTTGACTCCATCGAGCTCATGGCGTGAGCGTAAGTTGTGCTTTCTACAACATACCTCACTTTCTTGCGCATCCTCCACTTCTCTCCATTACCACCATAGTTTCAAGACCTTCTCTCTGGAGATGATAAGAACTAAAATACTGATGATAAACAAAACTCCAAATTGCGGAAATAACCCTCCCAGAGGAACCATTTCTTGTTAAAACATCCTCTAAAAGACAGAGAGCCCCCACTTTTAGCCAAGCAAGCGTTAAAGCTAATTTCTCAGCTCAAAACTCTCTCTCTCTCTCTCTCTCTCTCTCTCTCTCTCTCTCTCTCTCTCTCTCTCTCTCTTTGTGCGTAGATGACATGTGTGTTATGTGGGCGCAACGCGAAAACTGCCACCTGCCATCCACCCACCACTGTCACCGCCCGTGCCATCCTGTGGGTGCCTCATGGCACCAGCAGCGGGCACCAGGTAGATAGCAGGGACGGATGGCACCGCCTACACCTGGGTGGGGATGGGTCTGATGGGAAGAGGCAGAAGCAGATGGTCACGTTTTGGCGTCTCCCTCAGGCGAATATCATTCAGTATATTACAAGGGATTTGGCCGCGTTTCTCTCTCTCTCTCTCTCTCTCTCTCTCTCTCTCTCGTTTTCTAATACTCTTTCGTATATCTGTTTCATTGTATTATAATATCTTATTCTATGTTTTTCCCATTTATCCGTTTTTTCATCATTCTTTTATTTCTCGTATATAATCTGTACCTTCCCTTCATGTAGTCTACTTGTTTCTTTTATTTTTTTTTTTTTTACTCTTACGTTTTGGCAAATTTTAATATTTTTAGATTGTAAGCATTTCTCTATTCATATTTTCAATTTTTCTTACCCACTTTTTACTGCTGTCTCCTCAGTTTTTCCATTGTCTCCTTTTTTTTTTTTGTCCACGTTCATCGTATTCCTTTGACAGTTGGTACTGTTATCTTTTTTGTGATTCCCATTGTGGAAGACAAATGACGACCCGCTGCGTAGATGTTGCCATGGTCTTGGGCTGATCTAAGAGACATGGTTAATGTGCAAGAGACAGGTGAGATTGCTTTTTGTCTCTCAACATCGACATTTTTATTTTTTTCATATCTTATTTTCCTTGGCTCCGTGGAGAATCGTGTTATTTTAAGGACTCGAGGATTGTCAGAAGATCAAATTTATGATTCGTTTTTATTGTTTCCTTTTGTAGTTTCAGATTTATGATCCGTTTATGTAACTCCCTTTTGTAATGTATGTTTGCCAGTTTACTACGTGGTATGTTTTTGCTTTTTGAAGTTATTTTGATATACAGCTTTTTTTAAGGTTCTGCGTTATACCGTTTTAAAAAAGTACGTTATTCTAGATCGAACCTACAAGTTTCTTCGTCTTTATCACTGGATTTCACTGTGAAGAAGTGAATCGCAATGCTTTTAAGGGGTAAATTGCAACTTTGCCTTTTGTGTTTGCCATACACGCCAGCATTCGATCATCTTATTCATCCACTTAAATTACTAAATTTAACTGTTGCATTTTCCTATCGCAATATCATTGGCAAACCTTTGATAAGAAACAGCCTTATATACCACAACGGAGTTGGTACAAAATTCATTGTGGTCGTAATAAATTATATATTAGACAATCAGCAAAAACTGTTGAAAAGCGGATCAGAGAAACAGGCCATTAATAACCATGTAAGGGCATGTTTTTATCCAATTCAGTGGTCTAAGAAAGAATTTTGTTCAGAAACAATAATTTTATAGAGAGAAATGTAATAGAAACAGCATGTATTTAATATAGTGAAAGCAATAACCTTCATCGCAGTTTTGAAAAATCGGTGCAAATTAGGTAATATAATGTCTTAGGTATTCACTCAATTACCTATCTGGCCTCATTAGTCTGTAAGCGTTTTCTGTTGGGCGAACTATGTACTAGACCATTTATATTTTATGTTATCTTTTAACAGCTGTAAGCACCAGGTACCATTTTTACTTGTTTATATTTTATGCAAGTCTTGAAATCAAATGTAAACATATATCTGGTATAAATTTTTCTTAAATTGATTTGTCAGTAAAGTTCCCCGAAAGAGGCCTGATTGAAGGCGAAACTGTTGGGACAAATTAAGAACTCTGTTTCCTTTTTTCCTCTTTGGTTTCTCCTTCGTTTCCATTGTGGAGTACATCGAGGTATTTTGTCTTCGTGATTAAGAATACAACTGATATATACATATATATATAAAATATAATGTTTACTGTGGCAAGTTTGCATTAGCAAGGATATTGAATATGACGTGCGTAATATACGTCAGGCATTGCGTATATAGTGAGCAAGGAATAATGCTCTCTCTCTCTCTCTCTCTCTCTCTCTCTCTCTCTCTCTCTCTCTCTCTCTCTCTCTCTCTCAAACTTTAAGAGGTATTCACCTGATACGCAGATGATAATGAAAGTGTTAATCTGACACGGCAGGTGGCAGTGTGGAGACTTATTTAAAAGTATTTGCAAAAGGGTGAGTGGCTAAGGAATCTGAAGGTTGAAACACCAGGTGTCAGTATAGTTTTTTCTTCTCAGAATACTCTATAGGATTCAAACTACATATATATATATATATATATATATATATATATATATATATATATATATATATATATATATATCCCATTGACAAGGCCGCTTACTTCGTCAATTAGAAGTTCCAGGTTCAAGTGTGAATGCTTTTAGTCTCTTTCCTTTGAAGCAATTGTGCCTCCATTGAACCGATGTGTCGAGTTATGTATGTGGCAGTTCGACTTCTTTGGGTCGTATTCGAGGTGGAGAAAGCCATGAGGCTAGCAGCTTCACCCCAAGGGACTTGCTGAGAGCCAGACGTTTTATACCTGTTGTTGTCATCCCTTCTAATGGAAAATTACTTACATTATACATACATGTTTATACATGTGTGTGTGTAGAATATAATTATATAATAACATGTATGTATGCGTGTATATCTGTATATATCTATATATATATATATATATATATATATATATATATATATATATATATATATATATATATATATTATAATTATTAATTATTTTTGTTTCACATTGACAAATTAGTTAGTTGGAGAAAGATAGGAAATGTTGTGACATCATAAGACGCTGTTACTTACGTAGCCTATATGCAAACCAAGACTTATAGGTAGTTACTTGTCGGATTTTATCGGTTGTTTGATGTTTGGAGCAAAGGGGAGACGGGTGGAGCAAAGGGGAGGGGTGTGCGAGAAGAAATGTTTTGAGAGGTTATAGTAGTCCAGGTGGACCCAACACTGCCCCAGTTTGAACTTCCTTTTGTAGTTGCCTCTGATACTTTTTTATGTCGTTTTACGCAGTAAAAAAAGTTTAGTTGTTTAGATTTGATTTACTGCCTTAGATTTTCTTTCTTCAAGAAAGAAGGTTTGTGTGCCCTTCGATGTTGAGTCTTACTTGTTTTTATTCTTATTTTTTTTTCTTTACAGGCGTCTAGACTAGATACAATTTGAGGTTGCCTCTCCCATTGGCTTTTGCTCTAAAAAAAAAAGAAGATTACAGATAGAGGACTAAAATTAATGTTGCCGTTATTTGTCAGTTTCTCTTTTTGTATTTTAAATCTCTAATGTATCCTTTGATAAAATTCATTTGTTTTGTTAAATTTAGTACAGTATTGTCAAAAGCGCATTTTTTTTAATGTGATACGAAGTTGATTCTCTCTCTCTCTCTCTCTCTCTCTCTCTCTCTCCAAACAAAAATTATTTATGTCTAAACCGTAGAATACTTCATTCTTTGTGATGCTCTTAATGTCCCTTTACAATAGTACGGGCGTCATAACTCCACATATAATGGAGGACAAAGCGACATTATCGAAGAGCTATCTTCTCGGACCAGTCTCCGTCTGTAGACTTCACGAGTGTGTAGGTATTTTTTTTGGCTCAGATGAAGAGAACCAGATTGGTAGTACAACAAATGGGAAAGAGAATTCAAGTTCTTATTTTACTTTTTATAACTGGGTTTCAGGGAAGCTCAAGTTCTTTTTTGCTAGTTTTTAATGTCAAGGTTATGGCTTCTCTCTTCTTTCCCTTTCTGTATGTATAAGGACTGAATTTAGGAATATGATTTTTACTGCTGATGCAGAGGTATTACAATGCGCCTTTTGGCTGCTTCCTTTACAAAAGTCGCATTTACTCAGTAGACTTAATTTATCTTCGGAGATTGTGCGAGTGCAGCTGTTGATCAAGGTAATATACAAAGTTAAAGGTGCTAAACCCATTTTGACGTGATTCTCAGTAATACTCTCATTTAATTATTAGGTTAGACTGAAATTATTCTTCCTAGGAATGAGATTGCTTTAATGAATGAAGGGGCAAGAGAGAGATAGTGCTTGATGTTTTTCCTCTTACATGCCGGAAGGGAAGCGAACTCATAAATGTTCCGATGTTCAGATATTAGATCCAGTTGCCAAAGCAGAGGAAAGGATCATTAAGAGAGAGAGAGAGAGAGAGAGAGAGAGAGAGAGAGAGAGAGAGAGAGAGAAGAGAGAGATATGGGGGCTTCAGCTGTTTTGAAACGAAAATTTTCCCCGTAAGGGATTTTGATTTTTTATTTTGGATGAATAAATTGGCGTTGTAGTAGCAGAAGTCATCGGCGGCCGTCTCAGTAGAGATGATAGGCAAAATCGTCCCCAGGAAGGTAGAAGGTGTTGGTGGGTTATGTAGTAAATGTGCTGCAAATGAATCGCTTATTTTCCGTGATTTCTTTTCGATTATTGAAAACGGTAATAAACTGCTTGTAAATAATTGTCAGTAGCTTCAGTTGCATAGCACCGCACCCAGGGAATAATTCCATCGGTATGGAGAGTCACTTCTTATTTATGTATTGGTTTGAATTATTCTGGGAAGGATACAGCGTGTTGCAATGAGAATGAAGGATGCCCATAGAAACCGTACCTTGAATGATGGGCTGGGTTGGGGTCGTTGGGGGTGGGGAAGAGCGGGGGGCGTCCCTACAAAGGAGGAACGGAGAAATGAAGATAAGTGAGGTGTATACAGTTACGGAACCGAGGGTGAGGAGGAAAGTGCTTGAGACACAGGACTGATGATGGAGAGGTTGGAGCGTACCTACAGAGATAGTATCGAGGGGAAGAAGGAAGATACTGATAGCGAGGAAGACGACACCTGTAGATTTGGTATTGGATATTGGTGGGGTGGAGAAGGCACTTAGAAAGATGTCATAAAGACGGTCCCTCCGCTGGCGGAAAAGAAGGTACCGCTGCCCGCTCCGTCACTTGGCATCGTGTTGTTACGTTTTGTGTCCGGATGCCGACAGTGGCTCTAGTTAGCCAAGGGCAGCTTAGCTACCTCTGCGGGGCCCTTGTCAGGAGAGAGAGATGCCAAGGGGCAAATACTGCCGGAGGCCTCCTAGATGGGTTGACAACCTTTGAGTGAAAGGTGTTGAAGCAGTGAGGAAAATTATGGGTCAAGGAAATGGTTAACGATTTTTGTTTACTTTTTCCAAGATGACGCGTTCATTTTTTTAGGCTCCATCAACGATTAACGAAATTTGAGAGTAAGTGTCGTGTAACACGGTATCCCACTGACCCAAACCAGTTTTCTAACCACTGAGAACACTTTGAGAGAGAGAGAGAGAGAGAGGCTTTCCAAAAGGTTCATTGATTATGTACGTCATTAGCTACGAATAACCATGATGATAAGCATGTATGCCACCTCCCTTCACGGTCACCCTTAACTCACCCAACTCGGCTTCCTGACCTCACCCTACGCTCCAGCGCGGTGTCTGCTTCGTTTCGACCACGCCCTCTGATATATCCTGTTAGGAATCTCATGTTTATTTATCTTCGACGTGTGTAACCCGAAACCTTGTGGTCAACCTTGTGTCGTCTTCCTCTTCTCTCTCTCTCTCTCTCTCTCTCTCTCTCTCTCTCTCTCTCTCTCTCTCTCTCCATGCTGTTTTATGTATATCGTCCAACAGTGTGCTCTTATGCTCACATGTCTCATTTTCAATATTTGTCGTTTATTTTCCTAATTATCATTAGGCATAATTCCTTCACGTTATTGACAAGGATAATGTTAACATTTTGCTTTCATATTGTATTAATAATTTACTGTAGTATCCCAGCCACATTATTATAAAAACTTTTGCGAAAATTTACACATTTGTTAAATATCCATTTTAAAAAATAAGAAATATAAGAAATCGTAAAATTGCAATTGTGGTACATGCCTGATTACATACTGTGTAAGGTATATATTACTTTGCACAAACGCGCTTATAATTCCAGTACTTTTGATTTCAATAACGATTGATTTGATTGTCTGCCGGGAAAGATGGATTTCGAAAAGGCTAACCATGAGAATGGTGGCCAACCAAAGCAGAACATGATGAACTAATTCTAATTACTAAAGGGAGAATGTGTTTGGCAATTTATTTCGCCCGTGATTATAGTTTGATATGTCCTAACGAACTGATGCTTATCTTTGGTCCTTTATTGCATTATATATGCATGGCGATTTTGAGCAATGTTGTTTTATATAGGCATGGACATAGTTGCACTCAAATTAATTTTTTATGTCACAGTGTTTGATTAAGCGTCGTGATGATGTTTCAGATATGTATGCAAATGTATGTATACACAAACACTCAGATATATATATATATATATATATATATATATATATATATATGTATGTGTGTGTATGTATGTGTATATGTGTGTGTGTGTGTGTATGTGTTTTTTCTTTGTTAATGTCTGTACACATTATCAAGACTGTTTAGAAATGGTTATCCAGTTTATCTAAACTTTCTTCTCTATAACCTCTTTATTTTCCTTCGTTGCATGTATTCTTTTGATCTTTTCTTTTTAATTTATAGCACTCGACACCACAGGACAAAAATGCTCGTAAAAAATACGAATTACTGCACTGACAACCTGCACAGTTGTGGCACAACACACAGTTGCATACCAAAGTGCCGCTTCCAAAGTCCGGCTGCCAAGTTGCCCCTCCAGCGGCCATTGCAACTCCTCCTCCTCCTCCTCCTCCTCCTCCTCCTCCTCCTCCTCCTCCTCCTCCTCCTCCTCCTCCATGTCTCCCAATATTCCTTCATCATGTCCATTTTCTGTTTGCTCTCAGTCTCTTCTTGGCGTCTACTTTGAACCACATTTCCTCGAGACTTTGGCACTTACGCTCCGAATCTTGGCCTCTGCGTACTGCCATGGTCACACAGCTGCTCGATTTCTCTCTTCTTTCTTGCGTCATGAATCTTTTATCTCCGTGTTCTTAACGCAGGTTGAGATTGATATCCATTGGTGTTCCTCTCACGAGCTCCTAATGAGCAAGGAATCAGGCAAAAAGCAAATTCCTTGGAGGTTGGAATTCGATTGATACTCCTCAACTACTTTTAAGGTAGCAGAAAAAAAGTGACCTGACCGGGAGGAGAATTTCTTTTCTATGTTAAAAAATTATAAGAGACGACACGGTTAGACAGGTGAGCAACTCTGTGCTGCTAAGAATGCAAACCACGAATCGAAATTTAAGTGAAAAAGAATCATTTTTGTTCCACGTGACTGGTGTTACTTCCTCTTTTGGGGGAGTGATTGCTAAAGTACTTATGCTTCCCTTTTCCTTTTTCTTGTCTTTCTGTATATATTTTAAAATAAAGGCAGTAATAAAGAAAACGGTTAATGTCATACTGTGTATGTTTCTTTTCATTGTATATTTTCCAAAGTTGTTAAGAATACATCAGATTTAGGTAGGGTCATAAACATTACCTGTTTATTTGTCATCATTTTATTTCCCGTAGAGGCGTAGTTCGTCTCCCCTTGACTTCTCCCGTCTCTTGGATTGTTCTTCACTGCCTTTTAGCCACCCCCTCGATGCCTCTACGGAGATGCTCCACGGAGACTATTTTTGCGCTTAACATAAATGTATTATTTTCCGGAAGACGTCATGTGAGGAATCCTTCCCCCCTCCTCCCCTTGCCGCTCTCTCTCTCTCTCTCTCTCTCTCTCTCTCTCTCTCTCTCTCTCTCTCTCTCTCTCTCTCTCTCTCTCTCTCTCTCTCTCTCGATTTTTTTTGTAGTTCGGATATAATATGGAAAATTCTAAAAGACTGAAATTAATATCACTCTCTCTTTCTCGAACTAGTTGGTTGTATTACAGAAGAAGCTTCAATATTAATGGGATACCACATCTCTCTCTCTCTCTCTCTCTCTCTCTCTCTCTCTCTCTCTCTCTCTCTCTCTCTCTCTCTCTCTCTCTCCATCACCCTTGCCTTTCAGTAACTGCCCACAGTTACGCCCCCGGAAATAAACGTGAAGATGACGTCTCCATCAGCCAGTTCATTGAGAAACCCGCCTTCTCGTTTATCTCAACCCTAAAAAAGATGCTTTTAGTTTGAATTGTTTGTTTATAACTTGTCCCTCCGTCAATCTTGGATTGTACAGCAGAGTTGGCTCGAGTTTTAGTTCAAATTGGTGTTGATTATGTATTTGCATGAATTTACTTGTTCGTACAAAAAAATGTATTGGTTGTGCTCCTAAAATTGCTAGTGTATGTTTATCATAAAGTTTTTGAACATTTTGGTCGCATTATGATTAAGCAATGAACTACCTTCGGTTGTCCAAGAAAATGTATTTATTATGTACTATTTCGTGAATAGCTCAAATGTTTATTTTAATACAAGCAAGTAGCATCTGTTATGGTTGGGAGAACAATATTTCCATACTGACTTGGGCCGATTTTTGAATGCTAAAAATAAATCAGGAGGAATATTTATTTGAGCAATTAATTGATAAGTGAAGAGCTCTTATTTGATTATTAACATATATATATATATATTATATTATACATATGTATGTATGTATGTATGTATATATATATATCTATATATACACAGTATATATATATATATGTATATATATATATATATATATATATATATATATATATATATATATATATATATATATATATAATGATGAAGAAAAAGAATGTTTTCATTTAACAAATAATTGCTCAAAAAATATTTCAATTGATTTCTTGTTGTTGCGTTCAGAAATCGGCGCAATTTAATAATGAACGTCTTCACCTAACCATAAGAGAAGTTAACTAGCTTGTATAAAGGTAAACTTCTCTCTCTCTCTCTCTCTCTCTCTCTCTCTCTCTCTCTCTCTCTCTCTCTCTCTCTCTCTCTCTCTCTCTAGCTCTATATATATATATATATATATATATATATATATATATATATATATATATATATATATATATATTGTGTACATATTGGCACAGAGAAAGAAGAGAAGAAGAGAAGAAAAAGAAGAAAATAAAGAAAGATATCTTGTTGCATCGCTTGCACAGAGAAGTAGTGTAGGTTGTCCTACCCACTTTTCGTGGTAAGTTTAGGAGGAGCTTTCTCTATTCATATCTCACCGCTCTTGCTTATTACTTTTTTTTTCTCTGTTAGCCTTTAGGGCCGGCCGAGATTGGCTGAGGAAAAGAGAGGCATGGGAGGTATTGGCTCGCCCGTGTACGGGCCCCTCCAGACAACTTGTTTTTTACATTAAAGATGTTTTCGGTATTCGCCTTGTCGTATATTTTTATTAATGTGTCCTTTTTTTTTATTTCCCTTTCCAATTTTCATATTTTTCCTTCCTCCTCATCTTAGTATTGAGCTTGCAGTATTTATTTAATGCAGTATGAATATTTGCCAGTTTCTTTTAAACTAAAGAGTCGTCATTTGGTTGAACTATAATAGGAACTTAACCTTACGTAAATCAGTTAAATCTCCATACCATACTAAAGCGCCACATGTCAGGATGCACAGTTTTCGAGTTGAATTGTCTCATGAAAGTACAGTTAATTTGACGTGTTTCTTACTGTAGGTCATCGAGGGGATAAAAAGGGCAGGGCTACTTGTTTTTCAAAAAAGATGCTTGTCGAAGCTTTGGGTCAGGAAACGTGTTTTATTATTATTACTTCAACAAGATATCTAGCGTCTCCCCCCCCCTTCTTCCTCATAACGGGGCTTACGTCCTTCTCCGGAGTGTAGTTGATGGCAGGGAACTTAGAATGTGTTGAGATGTACTGAACATGGTACCCAGATCTCTGTACCTTGTTGCTGACTTCTTAAATTCCGTAGAAATTCACAGAGTGAATTCAGCTGACTCCCTTGTTCAGAATGCTGTACCCTTCACTAAGAAGTCCAGTTACGTAAGCCGCTGATCCTACAGTGTGTAACGTTTATATATAGCTGAGAGTGAATCACGTGGTCGAACAAGATCTTTTCTTAAAAAAAAAAATTATTTGTAAATGAATCATTTTATAAATTACTCATTAGAGCTGGCTACCTGAATGAGTTCTGCAATAAAACTCGTAGAAAAAAAACCTCATTGACCAAAAGATATCACACCCAGAAAAACTTATAACAAAACATCCTCTCACAGAAATCATCTAATATAAACTCAACTCACCACTAATTACGTCCATCATAAAAAAAAAAATCATTCGCCCCTCCCCCTCCCCCTCCCCCTCCCACAGAAAGAAAAAATCATCATCCCAGATGTGCCGATGATGTGCACTGAAGATTTCGCTGACTTTTAGAAAGTTTTATGGTTGAGCTCAGGGCGTTGTCTAGTTTCGCCTTCCAGGACGAAATAAATACAAGGCTCATCTCGTAAAGAAAAGGAGAATAAGAAATGGTAACGTTTATTAATGAGGTGAATCGTGGCTTTAGATCAGCGAGATTTTTTTGGGGAGAAGGAAAAGTAATCAAAGAATCATTTGGTAAATTAACAAGAATTTACGTGTAGTTAAAGGTGTGGCACGTATGTACCTATGTAATTTGACATTAGGTAATGTTTTAAAAGTATAAGAAAAATTATATGAACTCTAGTTAAAATACTGCATGATTTAATAAAGATTATATCACAAATTCACAAGAGTATAAATTGAATACACCAGAACTTTTAGCACAGAAGTGGAATGTAGCAAATGGTAGCGTTAATAGCAGCACCATAAAAGGCAAATAAACAGGATGCAGCGAGAGCAATCCACTGATGTGGGAAATGATTAGATGCAGCTACTTGATGCCAGAACCTCGACATTTTGATAGGTTGCATCTGGTGGTTTCGTGAGAGGTCATTCTTGTCTAGATTTTGACTCACAAATTTCAGGCTTTGTTGCCAGATTTCTTCTCACCTCAGGAGCTTCTCTGTCTTTCGGTTCGTTTTTATTCTTTTTTGAGGACACAGGAAAAGGAAACGTGTTTGTTTTATAGAGAGATTACACACACACACATACATACATACATACACGCGCACACATACATATAGATAAACACATGTATACATGTGTGTGTGTGTACATAGATACAAAATGATGAAGTGAGTCATGAACTTTTTTTTCCCTCCTCAGTCTGTTCTTTGTCTCGGCGCTTCATCTCGCTGAACAATTCCTCATTCTTTGACCCTCTTATACCAAGTTCATTCATTGCAGCCATGTCTGTGCATCGAGAAAATAGTTTATACTCTCTCTCTCTCTTTCTTAACCCTATCTCCATACTTACCTTATACTAAACACCTTGTATTGTCTTCATTAAGTCCCTTGATTGCTGCTGTGCGTTAGTCAGTGTTTGTTCGGTGGGTGTGGTCAACGGGAGTTCATGAGTCAAGAGGTCATAACCCATCCTTTCTTAATGAGGTGAAATTCTTGACCATAAGCAAACAGGTCGTCCACTGTATCTTCAACGCTGCCTCTTCTTCTTCTTCAATCCCTTCCCCTCCCGTTCCCTCCCTCACCTCTCCTCCCTCCCCTTCCTTGCAATCCCCTTGCCAGCCCAAGATTCCAAAGGCCCCTTATCAGGAAGTCTGCCCCCGAACTCCCAGGCCAAATCGCTGCCCAACCCATGATTTTCGTCTGGATCGGTCTCATTGAGTATGTATGCAAGTATGTATGTACGTATGTATGTATGTATGCATGCATCTTTACGTTTGGATTGTTCTTTGTATGCGTGCGTGTGTATTTGGTGTTTGCGTCTGTTTAGTGTATGTATCTGACCTTCATCTTTTATTTATTTTTTACCTTTCGTTTGTGTTTTTCTTGGAACGGACTTTGTGGGCGCGTTTGTATACTAACGTTTTTAATGCTTTTTTTTTTTTTTTTTTTTTGCCTAAATGTTTTCGCCAGTATATTCTACAAGTTCATATTCCTTGACAGAAAAAACCGTGTCATTTTTATTAAAGTTACTCAGTGGCATACATTGCTTCAATGTCAAGCTTTTTAAAATTCAGCCTCTATCCCGTCGTCTGCTTATCTTTGTATCTAATATGATCCCAGAGAGATGAAACGTATATTGGAACCAGTCGCGAGTGACAGCGGTAATTAGAATGTCTGGATTGCTCGCCGAACATGCCCTCTGCAGTACCTGTCTCTAATGTAATTGCTTTCGCATCTATTCTCTCCTATAATTGGTTGTCAGAGGCTGCCCCATCAAGGAGACTAAAAGAACGACCGGCCATAATTGCTCACTGAAGATTTAAATGGGCGATTGGTTTCGGATACCGGATGTGCTGACCCTCTTTGTTTTGTCATCCTTGCACTCCCGTGCCCTGCCATGCCCTGCCTTGTAACCCTTGTCACCCATGGTACGCCTTTTTGGTCATTCATTGATGACCTCTTGGAAAACTTGCTTGGTTGATTCACGAAGTTGTTGTTTGATTCATTGTCTCTTGTGTGGAATTTTTTCTGTTGTGTTTTCCCGAGAAGTTTTTTTTTCATTGTCTTTTAAGTTGAAGGTTTTCTTTATTTCCTTCGAATGTGTAAGATTTTTCTTTGAGTATCTCTTTACCTTTTTCCTGTCTAAACTTTGATTGTAATCTTTTGTGTATTTTACTTTTGCAGAATTTCAAAAAATGTATTTTTGTATTGTCTTATATCAGATTTTTTATATCAATTATTTTCGCGATATGATGTATGCATATGTGCCAAAAAGTGAAAATGAAAAGCAGTTAGCTTATGCTCTTATATTTGAGAAAGAAGAGAGGGAGAAAGTTGTAGATGTGAACTTTCCACCTGTCCTGAGGTCTAATCTGTCAGGTCTCTCCTTGTCACATAAATAGCCTGTCACGTACACTTTACTTCCATCTTATACAGTGTTATTTAAACCAGCTTTATCTTTGTTGTTGGTATGTAGTTTAAAGGCATAGGTAAATCCACCCATTCGTCTCTGCTGCATTAACATTAGTTCAAGCTTCTTTCGTATATATGCAAACCTGTCATATCTTTTCGTTATTGCTCACAGCCGTCCATGCATAAAAAGCTAATCATCGACTCTTAAGATGAGCGTGTGAACACGCAAGTTTTTCTATTTATTTATTTTTTATCATATTTATTCATTTATTTTTTTGCATCGTGCAACTCCAACTTGACTCATTCAACCATGAATGACACTGCAGATCCCTGAGGCGGTGTGAGTCAATTACTGCTTAGTGCTCATGGCGCCTTGCAAGGTGGAGGTAATTGCATCACATTCGCCAAAGGGATGAGCAATTGACTCTCCTCAGAAAGGTTTAGGTTTCAATAAATGAATCACTGGACAGCTTTCTTACGGTAAAACTTGTAGCCGAGGAAGATAATTCATGAGCAGGTTTTGCGTTTAAAGATTAGCCAAAGCAATTAAATGCAGAAAGAACCCCCCTCCCCCGGAAAAGTAACTTTTAAATGTTTGCGTTTCTTTTTGCTGTGGTGGCGTGATTAGCCGAAACAGCCTATATACAAGTTCTTAAACGGCATACCAACTGCTGCTGACAAGGTTTAAATGACTTCCTGTTATATTTTTTCTCTGTTTTTTTTTTTTTTTTCTCTCTCTCTCTCTCTCTCTCCTGGACGACATTTTCTGGAACCACCTGAAGATTGAGACCAGTTTTCTTCGAAATCCGGTCTTATTTATGCTGTTATAACTTTTAATGTTCTCCTTAATCATCAACAAGGACCTTTTCTTATTGATAATTTCTTTTAAGCAAAACTCTCTCTCTCTCTCTCTCTCTCTCTCTCTCTCTCTCTCTCTCTCTCTCTCTCTCTCTCTCTCTCTCTCTCTATACATATACATTATATATATATATATATATATATATATATATATATATATATATATATATATATATATATATAGAGAGAGAGAGAGAAAGAAAGAAAGAAGAAAGAAGAAAGAAGAAGAAGAAGAAGAGAAAGAGAGGAAATCTTCCGTTTTCAGATGCGTCGTATGGTTTCAAAATACGTGGAATTTTTGATGCGGTTAGTGTGTGCATTTTTCTTCTGATATCTTATTCCCATGTTCGAGGGCACTGTGATACCAAGTTCAGTGGGTACACTCTTGGGTCATGAGAGTGGTCCATACCCAGCAAGCTCCATGTCTCATACATCAGATTACTCGGAGCGTCTCGAATGGATTTATTTATAATGATGACTGGTCTTTTGCATTATTTATCTCATGTTACGCTCCCACATGCAGTCATTCAATCATGCAGTTTTTCCTCTTTCTTTTTTTCTTGCACTATTGTTGCATCATTGGTTGGTATTTGTTTTCATATTTTTATAATCATGAGGATCCGGCTTCATCGTTGTCTTGGAGTGTATCATTGTTTTATAGTCTTGAAGACTCGTTATTTCAAATAGCTCTAAGATGCCATCATTCAAATTAAATGAGATTTTATTCAAATATCTTATATTTTTTTTACTTTTATGTCGCATTTTACGATAATTGGAGTCGTCTTTGGTGCTGGCAGTGGAATTTTGTAATCGTCGCATATTTATTGTGGCTTTTAAGATTTTAAATGTGTTTCTGTCATGCTTAAGTGATGATGACGCTTGAATGTTATCATTCAGTAGTTCTTTCTATCTTTAAAGTATGATAATGATTTTTATGTTGGTCGCTTGAGATCTATAAATTTCTTCTTGTGTTTTATATATTATATTTTTTTTGTGATGAGAAATTCTTAAGGGTGTCACACTCTGTGCAGAGAATTTTTTCCGGCGACAACGAAGGGCTTGATAATATTTTATAAAGTAAAAAGTGACGAATAAGAGTAGAATTGTTCATGTGTGTAACGAGTTTTCATATTGACTGAAAATTACAAGAGATATACACCTGGAAGGATAGTGGTTATGAACATTTTTCTCCTCCCTTTATTTATTTTTTTCTAGGAATTTATAGATAAAAAAATTGCTGTAGGAATAAATATGACATGAAAATATATCTGAAATAAAAAAAAAAACTGTCAGAAATTTAAATTCAGGCGTGAAAATAAATCGTAATAATCGTATTTGTCACCGTGTAAAAAAAAGAACCTAAAACTTACCGGTGGAAATACATATGTTGTCATAATGTCAACGGTCACTAACGTCATTTATATCGAAATGTCGTATTTGTTATCAGTGTCATTACAGTTGTTGTTCTTATTTTTGTCGAGATCCTGGCTTGCTGTGCTCATGATTTCTCTTAATCGCTCTCTACTCGTAGCTTCATGAATCACTGGCTTGGAGGCAGGTGCGTAATGAGGAAAAAAGAAATACTATAATACTTTGTTCCCTCTGAGGCATTACTCAGATACTGGTTTCTTTTTTTCATTCTCTTTTTTGGAACTTAAAATACGTCTTCCTCTTCTTTTATTGTTTTTATTGATGTCTTACCATAGTGGAAAAGTTGGACACAAGTAAAATTAATTAGAGGAAATAATTGTATGTTTATTGAAAGGGTTTATAGTCAATATCGCTCTTGGCTTATCTGTCACATTTATACTGTGTATTTTAAAGCAACATTGAATACATCCGGATTTATTAACCTGCATTTTTAGAGAAGTATCAATTCAGATCAAATTCTTGATCATTAATACGCCCAAAACGATCGGGCCCATTCTCTGAAAGTTGCCTCGAGTGACCTAATCAGTGGTCTTGGTATCATATCAGTAGTCAAATGTGGTAGGTTGCCGACAGTGTGTAAAAATGTATTAGACTAGCAACCCCATCCCAAAAGTCTTGCTGAGAAGCTGAAGGTTAACATACCCCGAAGCCACCCTACCTAAAAGGGAAAGGCTTATATATATATATATATATATATATATACCTTATATATATATATATATATATATATATATATATATATATATATATATATATTTATATATATATATATATATATATATATAATATATATATATACATACATATATAATATATATACATACATATATAATATATATATATACATATATATATATATATATATATATATATAATGTATGTATGTAAGAGAAAAGAAGATTGAAGTATTCCCCGTTTCTATCATGCCTTTACAGTAACTTAAGTGGAATATCCTCCATTATCTTAAATCTGCATTGGAATCTCTGATGTTATCAAAGATTACATTTCGAGTTTTGTTGGATTCGGAAAGAGACACTGAGATTAATGTCAGAATCCTCCACTTCCTTGAACCAGCTCTCGGATGTTTTAATGATAGCAATCGTTGGAAGAGGGAGAGAGAGAGGCAGAGAAAAAAGAAAGAACTATTTGAAATGAAAAATGCTGTTTTTAAGTTTCTCTTGGAAAAGTAGGGCCTTGACACTTGACACCTGTGTATGCGCGTCGGGTTGACGACATTTTTGGGGGTGACTTCCATGGCAGTCATGTAATGATAGTGGAAAAAGAGATCATAATATGTCTTCTGGCTTGTAGTCTTCCATTCTTGAGGTTCCTTGCCCTCGTGATTGCCTGACAAAGGGTGAAAAAGGTTTTAAAGTAAAAGGTACAGTGTTAAAGTTCATTTTAACCTTTTTTTATGTCTTGAAGGAGTACTACTGCGCTTCATGCTATCACCCCGACTCTCTCTCTCTCTCTCTCTCTCTCTCTCTCTCTCTCTCTCTCTCTCTCTCTCTCTCTCTTATATCCGAGTCCATACGTTCCAACTTAATCTTTAACATCGGTTTGTGGGCCATAAGTCTGTCCGCATTTCAACTTGTGGTATAGTGGTTGCTAGAAATCTCTCTCTCTCTCTCTCTCTCTCTCTCTCTCTCTCTCTCTCTCTCTCTCTCTCTCTCTCTCTCGTGAAAGAGGGAGAAAGAACAGATCCCTTTTCATGTCTGTTGAAAGCGAGTCAAGGCAGCGAATGCGATGATGGTAACAGAGAGAGAAGATGACTGATGTTGACGATCCCCTTTGGCAAATGCACCAGGAAGACGAGAAAATGATCTCATTTACCGTTGTGAGGGAGGAGAGGGATTTTGCAAAATTCTACTCTTTGCCTCTTGCTCACGAAGGGTATATTGTAAACTCTTATCACACACACTCACTATATATATATATATATATATATATATATATAATATATATATATATATATATATATATATATATATATATATATATATATATATATAATAAACACAGTAATTAACGAAATCACTTCTCCAGATTAAATAACCCGATATCGAAGTCTTCGTGCTTGGTTTCCGAAAATTCCACGACACCCGTTATGAATTTGTTGCCTTAGAAGTTCGACAGATATTTGTAGGTTATACAGGAGTGAAAGAATTGTAAAGTATTTTTGTTTGTGTAACAGGATCGCTTCTATGGTTTTTATGTGTTTCTTTTTATCAAATGCCTAGTATGTACACATCTGAAGATACCAATAATAACATGTTTGTAATTTTTCATATATATATATATATATATATATATATATATATATATATTATTATATATATATATATATATATATATATATATATATATATATATATATATATATATATACACACGCACACGTATGTATGTGTGAGCATGTACGTGTTTGTGATGGTTTCCGTGGCTGACAAGGATTTTTTGGCATCATGAATTTATATGTGTATGGGATGTATTCTGATGGGTAGTTTCATTAATCTTTCCAGAGCACGAGGAAGAGGTTAAACAGAGAAGATAAAAAAATGTTTGAGCTGAGCGAAGCCGTAGGATTCTTACAGGCTGAGAATTCCTTGTACCTCTCCCGGCTAGTTTTTTTTTTTGTCAGTACCTTTTTTTTTACGGCTGAGTCACTTTCCGCAGAAGTCTTGTGTATGTTTGTGTGTGTGTGTGAGTGTATGTTTAGTCGGCCTAACGTTCAGGAAGTGTTATTTGCGTACTTCTATTTTACGGCGAGGCCTATGTTTAGAATCTTGGGCCGTGGAGCTGATTTTTGTAGTAAATATAGGCTGGTTAATTTACACCGTGGTGGGTGCTTCTGGTATCATGAAACCTTGCCAGTATCAAGAAAAAAAATTTGGAACACGTTTGTAGTGGAAATATTTATACTTTCCATTGGTTCAGGTTTTTTAAGGAGTAAATCATTCTGTAGTCAGTTGCATGATGCCGACAAGTCTCAGATTTCATCGTCTTAACCACATAAATCAAAGTTCAGTTTTGCCAAGTAAAACATATATTTTTTTTTCTGATAAGAATTTCTTAGCTTTGAGGAAAATAAACGCATGAATAATTGTGAGTATACTGAGAAATAGGAATTATTACACACGAATTTCAGTAAATCTTTTCACATTTTAGTTTCATTTTTTGTCTCATTTTAACTTCTCAAGTTAGGAGGACATTTCATTCATATTTACACAGTAGGCGTTTGTGAATCGCTCTGCTGCGAAATTCTCATGTTGTTTATCAGCCACTACATGGTTTGAGCTTTAAAAGCGGCACATCTGTTTGTATTAGATGAACACTAGGCGATTCTGTGTTCTTGTCGGCAGATTATAGGTTTGATTTTTGCCTGGGATTTCTCCAGAATTAGGCTTAAAGGCCTAGTAGGACCATTTATGTCCGCGGAATTGATAGATAACGTTTTAATGGATATCGTTTTCAAGGTTTCTGGATAAAAAGTTGTTCTTTTATCATTACTATCTCTTAATGGTATTATAATCGCCGGAGAATGCGATAAAAATAAGGCATAATGGTAGTTATTTTGCAGGTTATAGGAGTTGTTTTAGATGGATAATTACTGAACTACTGAAATTGCTTCAATCGTTAGATTCCTATGAGGAAAACGTAATTTTTGGATGCTTGATAATTATTTCTTTTAGAGGAGTGCGTGGCCCAATTAAACTGAAAACTTGGAAACCTTTTATTCTTCTTATTTGTATTTTAGGCGGACGGGAAATTTTATGAGAGAATTATAAACTAAGAAAATTTCTAGAATAAAGGAAAATTAACCGGCAGATTAACTTGGATCTTGAAATACGCACAAAAGAGCACTGAAGCGTCCACTCCCCCTCGCGCCCAAGTTACCAGTTTGTGTTTTCGATATTAGACCTCTTGTTTTTATAGGCCAAATAGATGGAGGCATCTCACGATTAATCTCGTTCTAAAGGTGACGCAGATTATATAAAAAAAAAATGAACATCTTTCTTGGTGTCGGGTGTCTTCTATGCCGCCTCCGTAGGCATTAAAAAAAAAAAAAATGTTTGCGACGAGTCTTGGCAAGCCAGGCCTACGAAATACCATATATTTTTTTTTTTTTTTTTATTCTTCCCCTCACCTACATCTTAAAATAAGAACTCCTCTGTTCTTGGTGTTCATCTCTTCCGTACCGGTGTCGTAGATAAATCTTAATGATCAGATTGCAATTAGGTCACTAAAGGGCCTTTTTTTAGTGGAATCTTGGACTTTTATGTCTTTCGGTCGTTAAGTTTAAATTTAACCAAATTTATAGCGTTCCGTTTCATGGCTTGTTGTTTTAATGTTTGTGAGATTTTCTAGCTTGGTTGTTTTTAGAAATGAATAAGTCCTAAATTTCCATGATTAATGGTTTATTTTTAGATATTTTATCTCTCTCTCTCTCTCTCTCTCTCTCTCTCTCTCTCTCTCTCTCTCTCTCTCTCTCTCTCTCTCTCTTATATATTTTAAATATAAACGTATTTCGAACCATCTTGGTTGAAATGAATTCTACTAACGTGTTAGGATAAGTTGATTGGCTATGATAGTATTAGTAGTATATTTATAGCTATAAGAAGCAGCTGCGATTTTATGAAAGGTCATTGCACAGAAGGTTCATTGTGATTTAGCTGCGAGAGAGTAGGCCAGGCAGTAACTTGTCTGGGGTTTCTCTGATACCACCCCAGCTTATGAGGTTCATACTATCTACGCTTCATTATCAGTTATATACGGCCCTGAATTACATATCTATTATTATTAACATTATCACATTGAAATTTAATTTAATTAGTATGTGATTATGCAACCCTGTTCTCTCAAAATTCCAAATGCCGAAATTTTAAATTTAAAAGGATCCAATATGACGTGATATTTGGGAGCAAATGCGTCAAATTCCGTCACATAACACTAGTACGAATTTCGTAAGCGATTTCGAGGTTTTCATCGAGAGTTTGTTTGATTTTGGGGATTTCACTGGGTGTTTGAATATGGAGGTACCATTCCCATTGATTTTTCCATTACTGAGAATTTACATAATTTTAGGTACGGGCTCTTGTGATTCAGTTGCATTCCATTGGTAGGCAATAAAGTTAAATGTGAGAGAATATATATATATATATATATATGTGTGTGTGTGTGTGTAGAGAGAGAGAGAGAGAGAGGAGAAATGATGTTTCCCTTAACAAGAATCAACTCTAGAGATAGAGTGATTAATCATGGTCACTGTAGTTGAAATGCTGGATCGAGAATGAGCACATTTGAATAAAGAACACCCTCAACATTAGCAATTTCACACAACAAACCAGAATATGGTTTATGGTTAATATCAGTTTCACGCATATAAACGAAATCATCTGAATTAATTATTAGCTTAGTCTACCTGTTTTCCACAAAGAAAACCAACGCATGAAGCTCTACTTAAGCATCAGTCTCTTAAGTATATCGAGAGAGTAATTATTATACTGAGGAAGGGTGGCGGCAGTTGAGAAGTATAAGATTCCTTGATTATTATTTCTTGGTACCCTGTAAAGGCAAAGCTTACCACGAATGCCGCTAATTTTGATGTTTTCGGGAAGGATGTGTTGCCCCCGAAATGTGTTATAGGATTTCTCAAAACCGTTGGCACTGACACCAGGCAAATGTCTTTTTCCGGCGTAGTTGCTGCCCGTTTTGAAGATGATTGCTGAATCTCTCTCTCTCTCTCTCTCTCTCTCTCTCTCTCTCTCTCTCTCTCTCTCTCTCTCTCTCTCTCTCGTCGATCTTAAAAGTACTTCGATTTTTTATCGGGAAGGTAGATGTTTCTTATAGTATTACGCTTTTTATTTTCTTGATTTACGCTTTTTCACTTTTGGAGTTTCATTCAGATTGCTTTAGGAAGGATGATACACTCAAGAACGCAATACTTTTAAAATGTCTTCAAAAGGCGAGCTTCCAGTAAGAAACTCATACAATAAACTACTCTTATACGACGGTTACTTTGCTACGCATTTGTGCGTTGCTACACATTTGCGTATGGCTTACGGGCTGTTTGGTCGGCAGGATGGTTTTGATGGACGGAGCCATAGCTCTGCATAATTCAGATTTTCGATTTCCAGTCGGTCTGGTTGAGCGGTGCCGTTTTATGTAAATATGGGAGGGGGAATCAGAACCCGCGGGTTACCTCATAAATGAAACATGGTGAGATCATCGGAGAACTATTGAAGGTAGTTGATGGCTTTTGAATTGCCTCTCTCTCTCTCTCTCTCTCTCTCTCTCTCTCTCCTCTCTCTCTCTCTCTCTCTCTCCTCTCTAACCCGCAATAACTGTGGTGTGAAGAGGAATTTTAGTTTGCTTCCGCTTTCAAGAACCCAAACCACGCTTGGATACCTTTTCCCTGTACTGTATATATTGATGTACCTCGGATATGTTATTGGACTTGCTACATATAATTTGTTTTTGTGAGTGTGTATGTGTGTTATTTCTCGTAGTTTTAACGTAGAACACATTTATTTGAATAATAGAAGGGCAAAGAGGACGGGATTAAGACAATACGTGAGGAGGCGGTGATAGGTGCATTATGAAAGGGATATATTTCGTGTGTTATTTGGGTGCTGACATTCCATGATAATTATGACGAGACGGAAAAACTGAATTAAAAGGCATTTCTTCTACTTATGCTGTCAGTTTATTCCTTTTTAAAATGTCCAGTTTAAAAACTCATGAACACTATACGGGTATATCCCTCGATGCTCTGACAACGTGATGACTTTAAATTTAACGTAAATGATTTTTATAGTTTTATCATCGCCCATGTTCATAATTTATTAAGCCTCATTGTCTTTTTTTTCTTTGTGATAAGACGCGAATGCAACAACTTATATTTACAAAACGGATTGACCTATAATTTTTAACATCGGAAATGTTCCAGAGTATTGCATTTTTAATCTCGTTTTTATAATTTATTGGTAAGAAGAGAGGGGGGGGGATAGTTTGTATAATTCTCCTCAAGTAAGTAGCACCCCCTCCCTCCCCCCCCCCTCTCTCTCTCTCTCTCTCTCTCTCTCTCTCTCTCTCTCTCTCTCTCTCTCTGCTGCGCTTGAGCTGTTTCTCCACCCACGTCTCGAAGACAACAGACTTCCCAACATCTGGAATGCGTCAAGTGTCTTGGGCAGTTTTAATCACGGAATGCCAAAGGAAGGAAAAGAATCAATTAGTGTGTGTGATGATGGTGATTGAAAGTCGAAGAGATGGAACACGTGCTTGAAATTATAATCTCGATCGCTCGCTTTTCGTCGTTCATATCCTGTTAGCGTCGTGGCCCTGTTGTCTTTATGCATGGGGACGAGTTCGTTAGATACTGGCAGTATGGACAGCCTCGTTTGTCAAATAACACCTGCAGCTGTTGTGGCTTGTTATGGCTTCAGTTGTGTTCCTGCAGAATTTTGTCTTTTGATTTCGAGCTCTTATACAGCATTTGTACTTGAGGTTCTCTGTAACAGTTGCTGTTCTGCCTTGTTGGAGTTGTGTGAGGTACATCTAAAACCCGGTGATTTGGTTTCGTACACACCTTTCCTTCTCGATTTTATGAGCCTCAATTATAGTGTTAATGGTTCTAAATAGTATTTGTCTAATGGACAGTAAACTAAATAATTAAAAGTTTATAGGATAACAGCTAAATAGACGTTATTTCTTGATGAGGTGGTATTCTCATTATTTTATAATAATGTTTTCATAAAATATCTGTTATTACCACGGGGTACTCATTAAAAATTATTACAGTGTACAGGATACCATAAGTGGTATTTTAGATACTTGAATAGAAGGATACTGTACATTTTTAAAATAAAAAAGTATAAAACATATATGATTAAGTTAGGTATATACCAGTAGACTTTCAGGCAGCAATATTACTTGCGTTCCATATCTATTTCATAAAACTTAATTATGTTGAACAACTGGATATCACAGCAAATGGAAATTTAGCACGTTTATGATTGCGAAAAGAAAATTTAGTTTGTGGGTTAACCAAGTGTAGCGACAGCGATTTATTTTCCATTTGTGTCTGTATCGACTGGTATCGTCTTGTTTACCTCATATGCATAGAGATAATTGTTTAAAGGTTCTTGCATATAAATTCACTGACTTGTACTGCACTTTTGACGAAATATTTTGAATGTTCATATTGATTATACTCTTGTCTCATACTGTGTGTAACCTGTTGTGGATGGGATAGTTAGGACCTCGCTACTGGTATATGAACCTTGAGTTGGTAAACCTTGTTCAATAAATGATATTCTCTCTCTCTCTCTCTCTCTCTCTCTCTCTCTCTCTCTCTCTCTCTCTCTCTCTCTCTCTCTCCACTAGTTGATTTAAAGGTTCGAGTTCTAGATTTGTGGGACAGATACCCGTAAATCACGAACTTTATCGCACAATTACTTACAGGGTTATGCTCATCTTACATTTTATTTATTGGAATCTGTAACTGATAGGAACCTTTTTAAAGGAGAACTCGAGAGGGAAGACTTTGGTATCCTTGTATGACTTATGGGAGGCAGACCGTCGTACTTTCTTTTTATTCTTTTAATTTAGCGTGAAGTGAAAAGTGCGTAGTTAAGTAATTGACAAATTTTATGGTCAAGATGAGGAATGCCTCCAGCAATTTTTCCCCCGGGGATGGTGACGGGGGTGTGAAGGCCTTTTTATGATGAGAGGCTCACCATGGTCACGCAATCATTCCCTCAGACTTTTGTAGGTATTAATTGCTCATTGCATTTTTGTAATTAACTTGGTCATGCAAGGGTAAATCGATCTGATGCATCCTTGAATGCTTTTCTCCCGAGGACTAATTATTGCTTGGGAAGTAGATGAACATGATTACATGCATCCCTTAATTATAAAGCTCGAAGGAGAAACACAAGAAAGCAAGGAAAACCGGCTTTGGAAATTCGTTCATCAGGTTCACCTGACCGTGTTAATTCTGCATATTTTCTTTCTCATGGTATTGATGGAAACAGGACTCCAATTAGGTTGTCCGGGCTATTAATGTTTCGGGAACACGTCTTAATGAAGGGGTTCCGAGCGGCCAGCCTTACCCCCACATGGGGTCGGACTGTTGCAAGATATTCATTTTGCTTTGTTCCCATTTCATGAGTTGACCTTGTTGCTTTTTTGGTGCGAATATGTGTGTTCTTGTAAGAACAGTTTTTCATATTTGCACCTGACCGCAATTTGTGTATGATGTTTTTGTAGGTATGAGCTTATTTTAGAGTTTATTTCAGTTATGTCTTATTATGTGTATCAGTCTTGATATAAGAACCAATCTCCCTAACCTCACTCTAGTGCCTATACGACTCTCTTTTATTTAACGAACTTCACTTCCAGGCCCAGTTTGCTGACTATTTGGAGAGTCAAATTATGTCGTCCTTTTTTTAAAGACGCCGGACGTGATTTTCTTTCTGCGAAGGAGTTATAAGCAATGACGTTTAAATAAGAGAGGGTAACATGACTAACTTGGGGCCGAAAGATTATCTAGGAAAGTCAGCGTTTCTCACGTATCTTGGCAGCGATTGTGGTCACCTCCTTGATCAGGTTGTGCCGGGAAGGATACTTATTATATCCAGTTCTGTTTCCCACAGTGGGCGGTTTTTGAAGCATAGTTCGTCTGTGTGTGTGTGTGTGCATGCGTGCTTGCGTACTTATGTCTTTGTGTTCGTTCCTGTGTTTTTTCATACTTGTTTATATGTTTTTTATACTTTTTTGTTAACTTAGAATGTATCAGACAAAGGAAATTTCTAGCATATGAATGGAAATTCATTTTCTACGTCAAGGAATCGCATATTTTTTAAACACTTTCAAAATAATAGAAACTCAAATATTTGATAAATGTTATTTTCATTTAACTAAATAGCCTCACGCTGATGACGTGCAGGAAGAGTCAAAGACAAGCGCTCAAATCTCGCTTCAGTCTTAGCATATGAATAAATGAATAATAGGAGAGGCAAATACGTGATTGAAGAAGCACTTGGCTACATGCGTTTGCCATCTGCCTTTAGCTATCAGATCCTTCATAAGTCTGTTACTTCAAAGCCACAGGACGTCTGTGTTTGTGTTTGAATTTTTCCCTCCCTTTATTTCACTCAAAAGACTTTATGAGTTTCTTGTTGTATTTGGAATTTCAAAACTTCATACGAGAATATATTGCTTGCTGTCGGTTGTGGTTTTTTCATTTATGAATCTGGTTTTTTTTGGTACATCAGTTTTTCATTCACTTAAATTTTGTTCACGTATAGTGTATACTTTTTCCAACGTCTTTAAATTCAACAACTCACGTCTTTTCTTTAGCTATTATCTCTTAGATTTATAGTTTCTTTTTGTAGACGCTGGTTCTTTTTGTGTATCTCAACGTATCTCGAAGAGTAAAGGAAAACAGTCTTATCTCTAACATCATTTCAGGTTTTGTTAGTGTGTTTACTTTTTCCCGTCGATGTTTGTTTGAAACAAAACCCATGATCTCATTTCCTTACTATGGGGTACCAGCACCTTTCATGCTACTGATGTACCTGGGGTGTTGTTATTGTGCCCATGAGATTTTAAATCCCACATCACCAGAGCCCTTTGTTGCATATCTGTTACCGTATCAACCCCTCCCCACCCCAGTCCGCAAAACTCGACGACCTCTACCCCAAGGAGAGGTCCCAAAGGCCAGCAACACTGCCTTGCGATGAGTCACAAGGCAAGAAGAGTCTTCCACCAAACAACCGGCCTTGTACTAACTAGCCACCCTCAACTCTACCTCTGGCCCTCAACCCTAGCCGTGGCCCTCAACCCTACAGCCATGCCTCTCAACCCCTGACCGGTCTGTCTGTCCCTTCTGTTTCGATTCCTTTTCAACCTCTTGACTTTCTCCAGTGGACACTGCACGTTCGGGTGTCGGTAGGTAGTGAATCTTTTATGCCCATTATGGCGCAGTACTTGAGAAAATATTTAAATTATTGCAGTTCAGCTCTCTCTCTCTCTCTCTCTCTCTCTCTCTCATATTAGACCTACTCGAACAGGTGAGATATAGCCCTTATCTCCGGGTGTCATAATATTTATTGGTATATTTGTGCTATTTGCTTATTACTTCATGTGTACACGCAGACACGGAGAAAAATAAGCATCTCTTGCCAATGAGATACCGATGAATCATGTTGAATAAAGATTTTAATAAAAAAGGCAACGAGAGAGAAGAAAGAAAAGAAGAGAAGAAGAGAGAGAGAGAGAGAGGAGAGAGAGAGAGAGAGTCTGTTCTCCGTGTGTTTTTAAGTGATGTGCCCTACTGAGAATCTGTCGCCAGCAGCAACCGGTAAACTTAATTTAAATGCGCTATCAGTCCCTTTAAGAGATGTAAATTGAACGTCAAATCCGAATCATTTTCATTTGCTCATGAATTATCCGAAGTGTGTCTTTTTCTTTCTTTTGACGTTTGGATAACTTCAAATATTTCTGGAGTAGAAGTGTAAATGGGAATAAAGCCAGTTTACTCTCGCGAAACAGGTTAATTTACAGCGGTTGGAGGCTGTGAACAGGCAAGCGGGAGGTTGCTGCAATTATTCTGTTAATTAAATCCATTGTGTTTTTCATTGTCTTGTTTAGTGCGTTCATCATTAGTGCGGTGCTTGATACACGATATGTTACGCTGCCGCTATTTCTATTGGATGTATTCGTATGCTACGTGATAAGTAAATAAATTTTTCCTTTCTTTTTTTTTGTTTGACTAATTGTATAAAGTTTTTAAATTCAAGTTTAGGTTGAAATGTATACAGAAATTAATCTTCTTAAAACAAGCAGATATAAAGTAAATGTCGTTTAGAGTTTCATAGGATAATGCTTCTTGTAAGCGTGTTCTGCATTCTTATATGAAATTGAAAACTATTATGAAATTGGGAATTCAACCACCGGTTCATTAACGATGCAGGGAACGCATTCCCATCAGTGATACTATAGCGTAATAAGTAGTGACTGGAATTTCGCATACCTTCCCCTCTACCCCAGGAGAGCGAGGGAGTGAGGACAAAAGAGCAGAAGAGAAAAGCGAACGAATGGAAAACATTGAAGACAAGCTCTCATGGGGGTATTCAGTGCGTTTTACGACTCTTCCCCCTTCCCCCTCGCCCCCATCAGTAAAGCGGAAAGGGGACCTTGGAGTTTATATCCTCCCAGGCGTCCCTGAATTAGCCTTCCATGATTGTACTCAGTAAACCTGGTAATTGGGTAATTTTCGAGTCCCGTAAACAACCTATATTATTTACGTTCCCAAAACCAAATTAGTTTGCGCTGGTGCCTTCTTGAGATATTTGACGTAAATACAATTATCAGAAAAGTAAATTGCTGTTTTCAAATTTTGGTTTTATACTTCCAAACACATTAGTAAGGTCTGTTTAGTATGTTATATGTTTTTTCATTCATAATTCTTTTAATCCACTAGCTTAGTGACATTATTTTCTGGCCTCCTGCGGATTAGGGTGTTGATGATCATCCCATTTGGATACGGAAATAATTCCCGAATTTCACCAAAACTAGCAGCTATGTGTGTTTCAGTATGCGTCTACTCTGCTGTATTACCATGGCTAACAGTTTTATGTGACGGCGTGAACTGGGTTCCAAGGGTGCCT
The DNA here is from genome assembly GCF_040412425.1 of Macrobrachium rosenbergii. NCBI lineage: Eukaryota > Metazoa > Arthropoda > Malacostraca > Decapoda > Palaemonidae > Macrobrachium > Macrobrachium rosenbergii. The sequence continues at coordinate 17,269,283 of NC_089793.1, read as the reverse complement.
TTTGCCCTTTTGGTCTGGGAAGAAATGGCAGTTTTGTGCTAATCACAGTCTCCAGGTACATGTTGAAATAAGAAGTAACCTTAGGTTGTGGCATGGTTAAGAGAACATTTAGAATTTTACTGTGTCTTTTTATTAGTTTATTGTACTGGATACAGAATTGTTAGCTATGGAGGTAAATTGTCATACGAGGAGATGGGAAAATATATATTAGAAGGAAGACGAAAACATGAATTAAGAGGATAAAACAAGTCGTGTCTTTTTTAAAGCCGATATCAGTATTAAACTACCTTTATCTTATCAGAATCACATAAGCCTATGAATGCTAATTTTTTTTTCATTTTGTTACATGGAGTTCATTTGCTCATTTGCTCCGATGTTGCAAATCTTTCACGGGTACAGACAGACTCGTGTTTTGAAGCTCCGTATCTCTTTATAGCTGATTGGTGATAAGAAGCAAAATTAGACGTTGTGTTTGTGCTGGTATCTTATTTTTGTTGTAAGTTCGCAAATTTTTCACTTTATTTATTTTCTTTTTCTTTTACCTATGCCAAACTTTTATATATCTGGAAGCGTTCTAACGAAGTTCATGGCCTTTTGGTTTGTTCCATATTAATAGTAGTAACATTAATACCAGTCTTTCTTTCTTTCTTTTCAATTGAGCTACGCATTGTTTATTGAGGGTACCTTTTAAAAAAAAATCGTCTGCAATCGAACACGATGCCTGTGCTGTGTTTTCATTAGCCTCACATACATAGCATGAAATAAAACAAGCGTAGAAGAACACATTTTGACCTCCGATTAGCATCGTCCATTTTTAAACAGCTTCTTTGACAACAGAACAGTAGGACCTTTTGTTCTATGGCTGGTATCAGCAAAGTCGTTTTGTCTCTTGGCTCTTTGTCGTTGTCCGCCTCTTGTGTTGTAGCGATGAAACGTAGACGACGAATACTAAAGGGACGATTTGATGGAGATAAAAGGTGGTAGAGAGAGAGAGAGAGAGAGAGAGAGAGAGAGAGAGAGAGAGGGTGTGGGTGAGGGGATCCAATCGAATTCGTGGGTAGATGGGGTTGTTGTTTGGAGATCGGGTGGACGGTGGGGTGTTAGGCGGGTGAGGGTTACCAATGACTCATTGCTCAATGAATAACACAACTGGCGATTCATTGCCTTTAACACAGTGGTTGCAATTTAGCAAGGAAGACTACTTGGGGCCAGTCTCCCAAGTGACCTTACGCTTATAAGAGGAAGTCGGCGTTACTTACTAGAGCGTCTTTGAAAAGGCTGGAGAGAGAGAGAGAGAGAGAGAGAGAGAGAGAGAGAGAGAGTATGAAAATGAAGCAGCAGCTTCCAGGGAGAGATGAATTTGAGGAAACAGTTGGTTGATTGAAGTTCTAGCAAGATGGATGGCGGGGTTGTTCATTCATTGATAGTATGTCTTAGTCGACTGAGACTCAAGTGCCTTCCCTTTCGTCTCCCCTTTTTTCTGATGAGAGACTTTTTGTGTTATTGTTTGCCTTGAAATAAGTTTTTTTATTTTTAAAGGAGATTCCTGGTCCTGCGCATTTCTGTATGCCCTTTGCAAAGCTGATTCTTTTATTTTTCCTAATTGAGAAAAGTTAATAGTATTGTTATTTATTGATTAAAGGGCAACATGCAGATAGGGAAGAGTATAGTCTCTCTCTCTCTCTCTCTCTCTCTCTCTCTCTCTCTCTCTCTCTCTCTTGCATATGGGAATTTCAGACAGGAAGTGTGTCTGGCGTACGGATTAGGGATATTAAAAGTGAAAGGTTGATTAAATCTAATTTTCCCATAAGCAGCAGTAATGAGGGTGGAACATATAAACGATGTTGTTATTAGAGGATTTAGCTTGATTGGAATATTTGCAGGATGAGGGTGATCCTCAAGTGCTGACGGCTGGGGCAAAGGAGCAGGATGCAAGAGAAGCTAACAAGGTGTTGATGCTGGCATGCAAGGGAGGCCATTGATGCTAGTGCTAAATCTCTCTCTCTCTCTCTCTCTCTCTCTCTCTCTCTCTCTCTCTCTCTCTCTCTCTCAAATCTCTTTGACTCTTTAAACACGTGTTTGTGTTTTTGCTCCGGCAGCAGGATGTGCATCTGGATGGTTGCACTGTTCTACTGAGTTATGGAAAGTGGTGTCATGTTCCCAGAAACAGCTGTGTGCAAATCGGCAGGTGTTTCGAGAGGAATTTGGTTTATTCGTCCTCTGAATTTTTTCGTTATCTCCAATGACGCTGAATAATTGTTGTTGTGAATAAGTTCTTTATTCACTGTAAGCGTTTCCGGTAGTTAAAGGGTATGCTGGTGTAGTACATTTTTTTTTTCTTTTTGCTTCTTTCATCTGTGCTCCGTCGATATACTTGCGACATGAAGCAAGTGATTACTAAAAGTAAATATATATATATATATATATATATATAATTATTTAGATTTTATTCCATTTTTATATTAATTAGATTTTATTCCATTTTTCTTGTTAGTTATTGTGGTTGAGCATCAAGGTCCAAGTATTGTTGTTATTATTATTATTATTATTATTATTATTATTATTATTATTATTATTATTATTATTATCTAATTCAGTAGTGAGAGAATCTCTTTATAAGTTGTATTGCCGTTATACGTTTTTTCTTTCTCACACCCTAGTACATATTTGAATGCAAAACTCACCCCAAGTAATTTCTGTTGGCTGTAAAGATTACGTTTTCCTGATATCATCTCCGAAAATAGCATCGTCACTGGGTTTCGCAAAATGAAATTCAAATGGTCGTTTTGATGCCTACCATCGGTTGTCGCTACACCTGGCCGTAGTCTCATCTGTCACCGTTGAAATAATGAGCAATGTCAAAACTCCTGATGGAGGTTATTCTGTCCTCCTTGCCATTTCTTCGCAAGTGAGCCAAGAGAGTCGCATTTAGAAAATTGAAAGAGAACTGTCGATGGGACAAGAAGCTTTTGCTGACTAAGCAACTTACGAGGGATATATATATATATATATATATATATATATATATATATATATATATATATATATATATATATATATATATACATACATATATACACACACATACGCTCTACTACTTGTGTGTTTTTATAGACTATGTTTATATATATATATATATATATATATATATATATATATATATATATATATATATATATATATGTGTGTGTGTGTGTATGTGTATATGAGTGTATGTATATATAAAGCTATTTTTTTGTTGAAGTGACTTGAATTTATTAAATCAAAGCATATCGTCTAGGTAATCAAAAGTAGTCTTTACAGTAATTATACTGTATTTCATTTCCCCATTTCAATGGCTACGTTGTCTGTTACAGTTTTGTAATTTTATGGTCTCGGTTCTCTCTTATCTGTTAGAAAGATCCCGGCATCAGGCTTGGAACATCTGTATATGAACTTCCTCCCACGATTACTGTATCAAATTGTCTGTTAATAGAATGGTTCATTTAAAGGCTTTCTCTCCCCTTCCCATTTGATTGCGGAGCCTTCTCTCGTAAGTTTTTCCTTTGGTAAAAAAAAATCCTGAGATCTTCAAGCTCTGTTCTGCCAGATTCGCAGGGAAATCTACAGAAATTCCATTATGTTTTTCTTCAGTCAAAAGTTTTATCTATCATTATATGGGCCTTGTCGGGTTAAAAAATATATCAATATACTCCTTACCTCGTATCGATGCGATTCATCTGAAAGATGAAGACAATGCCGCAGAAACCTTTGTGTCATTGCGAAATGCTTCACAAACATAAAATCTAGATACGATGCAACTTGAATCTTGAGAGAACTTTAAAGAACATGCAGTTACTATTTGTAATTAAAAATTATTATTATTATTATTATTGTTCAAAAGTGTAAGTAAATATATAACAAAATTAGTGAGCTAGCTTTTCGCGGAATGAAATACCGATTTGGGAAAGAGATAAAATTAAAATGAATATATATACATTACATAATGACCAATATATTTGTGTACGTATAAAAATTAGTAAATAAAACTGAATATAGGAAATAAACGACACATATCAATGGAGTTATTAACAGAAGAATTTTATTGTCTTTGAGAATTTAAAAACAAATACAACTGTGCCTTTGTTGTTTGTCCACTAGCTTTGGCTAACGTGTAGTCGTGAAAGGAAATAGTAATTTATTGACTTCGTGTCCTATTGATTTTATTATTATTCTAATGTTTCTTATGCCCGTTGAGCTGCAGTCGAAAACATCTGGGATGACACAGATAACTACACGTACTTTATTGAGGTTATCTTATATCCAGTGAAGCTTTACGTTATCCCTATAAATTTACGTTGCTAAACATTGGTTCATGGGGTCCTTATTGGCCTCCCAACTCTGCTGCGCTGACTTTTGTTACTTGTTGTCTCTCTGGCGATAAGAAATTTATAACCATGACAATGATTTTGGAGACCAGTAATATAACTCTCTCTCTCTCTCTCTCTCTCTCTCTCTCTCTCTCTCTCTCTCTCTCTCTCTCTCTCTCTCTCTCTCTCTCTATATATATATATATATATATATATATATATATATATATATATATATATATATATATATATATATATATATATATATATATCGCAGTTTCGTCCCCTTGAAATTTGATTCTGTACACGAACAGCAGCCTCATTGACAAAATCCTTAGCGTTCTTACTATTAGAAACATTTCGGGAACTCTTTCCTGTTCATTAAGTTACGAGGAAAATTATAAACATACGCAAATGCTGAACTTGATGGCAGTATACTGCCTACCTAATTTTCATTAAACAGCATTATACATTTTTTGAGTGCTGCAAGCCTCCAATTCATGACAACTGTGCTAACTGTCCTTTAGGTTATTAATTTTTATTTATTTGTGTTGTATTTTGTCTTTATGTAAATTTATTATTTGTAAATAATTTATGATTACTGACATATTCCTCTTTTGTATATATACATATGTGTGTGTGTTCTTTATTATTCTTAATCTCAGCCTGATGATGCGTACTGGAGAATTCCCGAAACCTTGAGAGCCAAAATTATTACAAATTTTAGTATTGATGTTCTTATTCTTTATATATATATATATATATATATATATATATATATATATATATATATATATATATGTGTGTGTGTGTGTGTGTGTGTGTGTGTGTGTGTGTGTGTGTGTGTGTGTTATATTTTGGGGTACCATTGTGTAAAGAGTCACGAAATAGAATTGATTAAAAAATATGATCCCTTATTTTTCCATTTTAACCACGAAGAATAACAAAGATTTGCAATCATTTCATTAAAACCACAAAATCGAGGAATAAACTACTGTATAATTCAGTGGTAGGAATTCTCTCTTGTCTGCGAATTTTTCTCTTCCTCGAACTTGTAGTTTTATTGAGTTAATAATTCTTTGGTAAGTACGATGAACTTTTACTTGCGCATCAAAATGTTCAGAATATGTGCAAATGTAGATAAAAATAAGTATTTTTCATTCCTGAGTACACAAGTTTTCTCGTTTTATCTTCCTGGACTTATCTTTATTCTTATTTGAAATTTTTGTGCTTCAGTTGCTTTGTACGTTTCATCAGAGAAATCAGTTGTTTCCGAATGGAGAGACGAAGACGAAAATGCCCAGCTAAATAAAGCTCTGGTATTGAAACAAAAACTTGTTAATGTACTTCCCATATTAGGTAATGACAAAGCCTCTTCATTAAAAGAGCCATGGTAAATAGTTTCGGATGAGTCATTCTAACTGTGTAAGATTTTTTGTTCCATCGCTAGACTGCATCCAAACCATTCACAATCATCGGAGATGATTGCTAATGGCTCCTATTGAACCAGTCTGCAGATCCTTGACACTGATGATAGGTTTTTGATACCACTGCAGTTACAGGCATCTCAGAATGACAATGGAATCCATTATGGTAAACGTTCCAAAACTAGGAAATTGAGAGCTTTTTTTTTCTCTCCCTTCATCGGGTTCGAAAGTTGTCCGCCAGGGATTCCTTCCAGTCATTCCAGTGCGATTGCAAAATGGACTTACAACGATGCAACAGATTGGTTGATGGGATTTCGGAAAGTGAATACCATTCATTCCATCTGCGTTGTATAGTACGAGGAGAAAAGAGAAAGTCAGTCACGCAGTTATGTCAAACTCGAATTGGATGTTGTGAGCTCGTCATTTTCTAGAGAGAGAGAGTCCGTGCTGCCGATGGACTGTTTTGGTAACTGGAATTTTTGATGGACAAGAAAGCCCTCCTCTTTTCGCTGAGTCAGTTTCTCTTTTCCTGATTTCAGCAGCTTGGTATTCAGGAGCTTTTTGAGATGTGTACTACGTTATCGAAAGTAACCTTGCATGTATTCAGCCCTTGTGTATATAAATTTATAAGTTGTATAGTTTTTGGTGGGGTTATGTAAGGAAGGACATTAGTTTTAAATATCTCAAACATTTGGAAAGTGAGATACAGACAGACAGACACACGAGTGTGACAGAAAATGTATGTTAATGGATGGAGCACGATTTAGGTAACCCTTTCTCATTCATCATCACTAATACTTGATGTCGGTAGCGGAAAAGGTAACACGAAAAATAGATTAACTCCTGCTATGAGTAAATTCCCAGTCAAAGGCGTCGATTAGAAGTTAAATAATTTGTTGCCAGATGGAAGCAACTCGTCTTCATCAAGGCACTGATTTGAAGGTTATGGGGATTTTCTAATTGGAATTAACTTCAAGGCTATTTCAACTGTTTGTAATGAAAAGACTTGAAGACCTCTTTGATCAAATCACAGACAGAATTAGTGGTCTCGGTTGGTGATTTTATGCACTAGCTTATATATATATATATATATATATATATATATATATATATATATATATATATATATATATATATATATATATGTGTGTGTGTGTGTGTGTGTGTGTGTGTATTATAAAACACTGGCCCCTGTACCGTGTATGTGTGCGCGCGCCAACCAGTCTGCTGTTACGTTACACATAAAAAGGAAGTTTCTTCATATTTGATCGGTGTTTGTGCATAGACATGCACACACACACAATCATTAAACGTTGTTTGAACGCCTGTTTAGAATGAATCAAATAACCATTTAGACAACATAGCTCTCCTTCGCCGCTACGTGGGTGATTGGATCGCGTTTGATCTTTTTCAACAACATTTCACGTGGCAGTAAATTTTCCCTTTAATGAAACGTCAGGTGAACATAACTTCCACCCTCTCTTACTCATATCTAGCTGTCATAAAGGCGCACCCCTTCCCCATCTCCTCTCTCTCTCTCTCTCTCTCTCTCTCTCTGTCTTCTTACCTTCATTCTATGGACATAAAACTCAAATTGATTATTGCTCTCCTTCAACGCAACCCCTTTTCTTCTCTCTCTCCCATCTCTCTCTCTCTCTCTCTCTCTCTCTCTGCTTCTTTCCCTTTGTCACATTATCTTGTGTTTAACCGTTCCCCTATGCCGCCTTCTGCCACCACTATTTAACCATTCCGTACATCTACCCTGCCACAATCTTCTGACTCTTGGAATGTGAAAGAAGCGTATTAGTTTGAAGGTTTTGGTCTCATTTGGCCTTAGTGGGTGGCACTTGGTATTTTTAATTAAAAGCAGCTCATGGTATATTTTTATTTATTTGATGTTTTTTATGATAATTTGCAATGATACAAAACTCTTATGAACAGGTGTTTTTCCACATAACGTATCATCTGGGTAACCAGGACATTTCTGCAGACGAAAGTGTGTGTGCGTGTGTGTGTGTGTGTGTAGGTGTGCGTGCTGTGTGCATGTGTGTGTGTGTGATTCGCGGTGAGATTTATGTTCATGAAAATAATGACTAAGCAATGCTTAAACTGCTTTACCCCACCAGCCACTGGCATGGCGTGGCATTTCAGGAGGTGCCAAAACGAAGCCCTTCGTAATGGTAACAACATCGCTTGGTTTGTATACGGGGTTTCTGAGGCCGTTGCTATCCCCAGTGCCAAAATTGAGGAAAGTCATGTTTTCTGATCTCAGATCAACCATTTTATATTACTTGAAAATAATATTTATTTCCATATTTCTTTCTATATTTTGCCTGTTGAGTGAGCGCTCAGAACTGCTTAAAATATGTACATAACATTAAGATAGTAAATTTTTGTCCGTTTCTTCTTCTTTGAACAAAATTTATGAATGTTTCATCTTCATTTTTTAAGGACACTGAGATAAAAATGCTTATTTATCTGTTTCCCTTCATTTTGCAGCTCTTCTTGCCAGAAATGATCCTGTTTACTGTTTTCTCTATTTTTATCTTCTGGTTCTGTCTGTCTTTTTGCATTTAACGAAAAAATTAGTATTAAAATCATAATTTATTCGTAGATATTTTTTCTAAATTTGCCAGTTCTCAAGGAAATACAAATTACAGTAACAGGCTGCTTTACGATCAGGAGCCCGTGCTGGCATTAGAATTGCTTTAACAAATAGTATTTACCAACTCGGGTACAGCGGACATTATAAATGTAAATAAAAAAACAACTCAGGTGATAGCATGTTTTACAGTGTACTAAATAAAATGAACCATGTGTCAACACTTTCCAAAAGAAAAACATACATATAGGTTAAAGCGATCGTTTGTAGAAATAATTGAACTAAAATTCAAGGCGTATTTTAGGTTTGGGTACGAAACGTGGGGGTAAATGTAGGTTGTTCCTCTGAAGGTGGTGATCGCGTGCGTGTTTGTGTGCCTCTGAGGCAAAGTCATCTTAATGATGAAGTGGGACATCTGTGCCAAATGTTTTTGAATTTAGAATGATGAGGCACTTCGGCTTACCTCACAGAATTGACCTCATCTTCGTCTTGTATGTTGGCCCGAGTAGAAGGAGTAATGAGGGAAAGCATTTACGCCTGTGCTTACATTTTTACATATATGTATATACACAGTAATTCATGTTTTGCATACAAGAACAGTAACGCATGCCCTCTGTAGGTATGATACAGTTAAACTGTATAGAAATGCTACATCGTTATTGGATGTCTCTAGAACTAATTTTTTAGAAGAAAGTCTGAGAAGACTGTTCGCATTGTCAATAGTTGGCTCGATTCTGTACCAATATCCTTACACACACACACACACACACACACACATATACACACACATATATATATATATATATATATATATATATATATATATATATATATATATATATATATTTATATATATATATATATATATATCCAGCAAAGTGTTTGTTTAATTTTGTCCAGTCATCTCGGGATTGTTTTATAATGATGACAGTGCTTTGTGAAGTGAGGATTTAATGGCTTCATTTGGATTCAGTTCATTGGCTTAGTTATATTCTCTCTCTCTCTCTCTCTCTCTCTCTCTCTCTCTCCTCTCTCTCTCTCTCTCCTCTCTCTCCCCCCCCGAATCTTGACGTCGAAATTGACCGAATTTAATGGGCTTAATTGCAGTTTCTTTGTGTACTTCCTCAGCAATATTCTTGACTTCATTTTCTTATTAAAAGAAGCGAAGATAAAAAAAAAAACCATGATCAGCTGTAGTATCTAATGGAATTATCTTGTAATTTTGCTTTCATATCTTAAATTTTTTTTCTTGTACGTTCATCAGATAAAATTGGACCTTTTAGCATTTGGGTTGCTTAAAAGCTGGCAAATGGAACTGGAGTTGGCTCTTGTGAAATTTGCAAGACTGTTTTAAACCATCAAGTTTGTGCTAAAGACAATTCCAGTTTTGTCGTCGCCTGAACACTTTTCTATTTATAGATTATAGGTTTGTATTAGTGTAGAAGTGCGCTTATTGAGAAGTATTCTATTATTAAAATGCATTTAACAAATATTTTACTTCACTTTACCTCTCGTGATTTTGTCATTATGAATTTTATGTTAATGTTCGCGTATTAAATGTAAATTGGGTACATTAACTAGACGTTTCTTTTTGTTTTTACACAGCGACCTTTTCGTAAGTGGGTTCTCTACCCAATCAACGTAAGTCAGGTATCTGGTTCTCTCGTCCATGTGCAATAAAAGAAGCTTATGGAAAAGTGGACCTGTGGCCACCCCTCCCATACCTTCCCCATCCAGTGCGAATAGGGCCAAGTGATAATGGTATTAAAGCGCAGCGGAGGTTCTATCCCCGTGAGCAGAGCATCGTTGTGTCTGGCGGCATCTCTTTGATCTTATTTTTGGCAGTGGATCCTAAATGCGATTTACTGGCGAGATCTGAGAGATTCGGTTAGAGGATATGGAGAAGGGGGAGGAGGAGGAGGAGGAGAAGCAGAATGAAAATCGAGTTACTTGAGTGATATGATTTTAATTTTTCATGCATTAGTGGAAGCGAGGACCAGGGAAGTTGTGGTTTTCAGTATATATTACAAAGCAAAATGTTTTTATCATGAGGGTGAAAATATGAACAAAGTTTTAATGAAATTTCTTTTATAAAAGTGCGTCATGCTAGGGGCAATTTTGTTTTTTTATTAGTTCCTGAAAATGTGAAGATATTTTAATCATATGACGTAAAAGTTTGCTGGAGAAAATAAGAAGGTATAACGCTACGTTTTGTAGACTGTGTGTAAAATCTGTTCATAATAAAGTTTGCCATTACCAATATGAGAGAGAGAGAGAGAGAGAGAGAGAGAGAGAGAGAGAGAGAGAGAGAGAGAGAGAGAGAGAACAAATTTAACGGAAGTGAAAGAAAAATGTTGTATTACCAGTTACCCCCAGGTAAAGAAAACGTGATCTATGAAACGCCTTGCAGGAAAGTCGGTAGGCGACGTGATAAAACGCTAATTGATAGTTGATTGATGACGTAAAGGAAAAGGTGAAAGAAGATATGAACGTTGGATGGAAAAGACTGAATAACTGTGAAAGGCGGAATTAGAGGAAAAAAAAATTTAACACCGTGTGTTAAGGAAGTAAAATGATTAATCAGCATTAGTTTAAATCTGTCAGCAATTTTCAAGCAGTTGTGTACCTGTGCTTAGAGACATGTTTGTATATCAAAGTGATTGGTATAATATTTTTGAAGCATAAAACCTTTGCATTTTGAGTATTGTGTTCTTGTCTTGATAGTGAACGACTTGCAAAACTAGGATACAGAGACAAACGGAAAAGCTATGGTAAAACTAGATAGAGGCAGAAGAATGTAGAGATACTGGGGCAAATGAGGAATAGAAGGAAGTGTTTAGAGAATTGATCACTTGATAAAGAAGAATGTGGAAACTATAGGACAACAGAATTGCCTGGAAATAAGAAAAGCACCAACAGGAAGGTCATTTGGAAGTAAATTACTCAGAAGGAAAAAGATAGGAAGAATGGGATAGAAAAAATAAATAGAAGTAAGCATTAGCTAAAAACTATAGTATGGAACTGGACGGTGGCTGAGAAAAACAAGCCAAAGAAAATGACAACCTTTAAGAATGACGGAGAAGTAATAGAAAAAAAAAATGAGAAAAATACGAAAGATAAAAACCGAGAAGGAGAAAGAAGCGGCAGGAAGGATGGAACAACAGAGATGTCGTGACTCACGCTCAGAGCTCGAGGCGCGACCTCCCCCCTCCTTCCAAATCCTTCCCCTCCCCCCAACTACCTGTGTTCATGTTACATGCCTATTATTGCATCCCCTCCTGTCTGCTATTTGGCTCGTTATTATTGTTTGGTCGCGGGGTATTTTTTTCTAATCTCCTCATCCCGATCTTCGTTTCCCATCACGGATTGCAAGTATGGTCAGTCCTTACAGGAAAATAATGCTTAGTAACCTCTCTCTCTCTCTCTCTCTCTTATGAATGATGTGTATGTTTACAGTTAGAAAGGTCGTCGGTGATTTTCCTTTTTAGGAGACAAGGCATTTTCTACATGGGTGCCCTTGTCAGTTGCGACGCCAGTGCAACGTATAGTATTAATACTTCTCCCCGTGTTCGAACTGGGTTAGGACCATATCCCTCATATCGGTTTCGCTACATAAAAGATTATATACGACAAATTATAATAATCTCTTACATATGTATGCACGCACGCACACTCATACGTTAAACCAGTAGTTGGAGAGTTTTTCGTCTCTCAACATCTACTTGGTGTAAATTAGCATCATTGACCTTGTGTTTATACTTCTTGACGTTGATCCTCACACTCTTGTTTTGGCTCTTGAAGCATCTCGTTAGTAGTTTATTGATTTTGAATCTCTGATATGTTACTGTCTTTAACGATGTCTCCAGCAGCTTGAATCTAAGATGCTATAGCATCAGTTTAGCATGCATTCTCTCTCTCTCTCTCTCTCTCTCTCTCTCTCTCTCTCTCTCTCTCTCTCTCTCTCTCTCTGTGATGCGTGAGCCCAAGATGCCAAATGTCTGCAGAAGGTTAAGAGGTTAAACAGTTGCTATTTAGGAAGATTAACAGAGGTCCCGTTATTAGTAGCTCGTTAACGAAGTTGTGAAACATTTTCGCTCGCTTGCACTTCAGCACATGAGCTGAGAAAATTGTTCAGAGGACCTAAGGAAGTCATTTCTCTTTACGATATGAATTCTGAATCCTAGAATTCATGAGACTGGTCACAGGTTAATGGAAGATATCCGGTCAGATAGACATAAGAAGAGTTATGAGTGGGTCCATGGAAGAGGTGTACTATGTATGGTGGAGACGTACACGTTCCCTGTAGAGGGCTTGGTGCCAGAGGAGTTGAACCATCCGAGTCTCATCAAGTCTTTTAGAGACGATGTTTCTATATACATGTGACTGTATATTCAACATGATTGCTTTCATTACCTTCGTGGAGATTTTACTATTAAAAAGATGCATTGTGACCTCTTCCAGCACAAGAAACCGGAATGAGTTCACAGTCACTATTGCAAAGGAAGACACACTTGTATCGCGTCAGCATCGACATCCAATAACCTCGCAAGCAGAGTTCAAAATCATGGCTTTGCATAAATAGCGTTCAGATGTTTACTTGCTTGCTTGCTTGCTTGTTTGATTGCTAGAAGTGTCGAACTTATATACGATCAGTGTATCCCTCTTGCTGAGTGCCATCATCTTCTACTATGCACAAGTGTGACATTGGCACACTTGGCCGTCACTTTGGTCGCTTTTGCTCATGTCTCTGTGACAGTGGTGTGACAGCGTGAATTTAGAAAGCAGTCGCAGCAGTTTTCCTTTTCAAACTTTTTACTACCATCCTGTGCCTGTTGAACATTGAAACATTTACTCGTAAAACTAGTGCATAAAAGTTTTTGTGAAAAGGGAACATTTATATGACCTTGTTCGATCATATTCTTGATGCAGTGTGAATTAAGCGCTTGTTAAAATTCTTCCTTTCACAGACACATTTTGCGCTGCATGTGCTGTTTCTTATCAGAGTTTACTAGATGTTCACTTGTGAGCAAAGGTACCTGACCATTGAATAGAACGGAAACAGAATGTGTGTGGAAATACTTCGTGTGAAGAAAGTAAAAGTATAGAAATAATTTGCAAAGTGCTCTAGAGTGAATGAAAGAAAAGAAAGACAAAGCGAGTTTGCGGGAGGCATTGCACTGGATCCCATCATTATCATGAGTCATGCACGTACCATTATGCTTCCTGGAGTACCGTGGAGGACAGACAGGCAGCTGTTGAGGGAAAGGGCCGGTAGAGGTGAGGAGGGGGTGGTAAGGTTGATACTAGGAGTGGATAGAGGGTAAGGATCGGGGTGCGTCCTGTAGGATCCCTCGTGTGGGGAGAGGTGTTCCATCCTGATTTTAAAGCCCGTGCTTTGTATCAAGCCTGCATTCCCTTGGCAGGACTTAAACAGGATGGGATCCTGACCGAATCGAAGTTCTCCCAGCATTCTATTTCTTTCTCTGGTTCTAGTTCTGTGTATTTTTCCTTCCATGAAATGAAACATCTTGCGCATGAAGATGATTCTGTCGTGGCACTAAAATTATCGTTCTGTTATTTGATGAAGTTGATTTTAGTTTATAAATTTCCTTTTTAATGCTGTTAGTTTTGTTTCAGCAAAAATTGCTGAATGCTGCCTTTTCATCTGAGACTGAGGTCGTTCTTCATCGCTGAGACTGAGGTCGTTCTCGACGTGGTCGTTGTGTGTAATGAATAAAGACTACTCTAAAGAGAGAGAGAGGGAGAGTGGGTCCTTGATGAGATGATGTACTAAAGGAAGTGGCTAGAGACTATGCTTAAGGCTGACCTTCAAGGTTAAGGAGGAACGAGCCCTTGTTCGGATACCAAGTGGCATATAATTTGACATCAGACTGGATTTGTTCGAGTGGCGTTGATATGCTTCTAAATATCAAGTTTCTGGGTTTTAATGCGATCGTATGATTGGGTGCAAGAGAGAACGGTTTCTGAAAGTTGCTCTAGTGTTGCGGTTTCCACATCCTTTCTTTTTAAGTAACAGGAATGTTCTCACTATGATTAACATAAAATTGACTTTGAATACTGGAAAGTCCATCCGTACCAAAAACTCTTTTGTCTGAAACGTTTTCCATATATAAAAATAAAATGGTTATTATAAAATCTGGCTGTTCAAGAGGAACATGTATTGGTTCAGAAGAGCTTAGAGAAAGAGAGTTAGAGAATTTATGAATATTTTTCAGTCATTGTGATATGTTGGTCGTCAGTGAAATGTTATATTGTTGGTAATCCATAAAAATTTATACCTTCGCTGATAGACTCGTTTACCGGTCAGTTAAAGAATTATTGACATTAGTGTATCTTTCTGTCCTTTATAATTTTTTTTTTTATTTATCTTTCCTGTTTTACTTTTGTCTTAATTCCATGTATTTTATCAAATTATTGCAAACTGTAGTCTTATATTCTACTAAATCAGTTTAATAGATTATTTATGCTCAGCCGAGGAATTTATTTTTTAGGAATAGTCCTTCAACCCACAAGAATCCAAATGTTTATGATTTCATTTTCCAGTTCATTGTCCTACCAGCGACGCATCAAGGGAGCGTTTTTACCGCTATTGCGTAGTGATTGTTTTTGTTCAGTATTCCTGTCATCAGTCATTCCCTTTGACGTCATCGGAATCCCATTTTGTGGCTTTGCGGCCGTGTTGTAACTAAGGGCGTCAGCATCGAGAGAGTAGTTGTTACGTGGCAATAGACACCGGACTAATAATTGCTGTTTGTGATGCATGTATGCACGCAAGTGCATTCTGCCCGATGTATGTGTGTGCCTGCATGTGTCCGTTTGCCTGCCAGTGCATGTAATTGTAGGTCTGTTCGTCTGCGCTTGCGTGTGGAGTTGTGCGTGATGGTACGTTATTCTAGTCGTGAATGAGCGTTTTTGCTCTCATATGGACGACGGAGAGAGATCGGACACTTTGATAACAGAAATAGACACTAGGTTGGCAACGCACATCCGAGGCGTTGAACCTACCAGACTTTCTTTTTTTTCAATCATCTGCTTGGCCTGCCGTGAAATAAACTCCAAGTATTCAAACTGCAAGCCAGGGCGAAAGGAAAATTTAAATTTTGATGTAGGCTTGTCGATTTTGCCTCGAGTGCATGTGCGCACGCACGTGTGTGGACGGTCAAAATAATATGACATGTTTATTTAAAAAAGGTGACAACGTTAACATATGCACAGAGTTAATATTAGCGTCGTATACCGTCCTATAGCAGTTGAGGAAACGGTTTGAGATGAAATCTTGATATGTACGTTATCTCATCATATGGAGATTCTAAAACTGTGATAAATGTCACATTTTCTCAACGCAAAGAAATATGAAGGCGATGAAGTCCTGGCACTGAATAAGCTGTTCTTTGTCCTTTCACCCCAAAAGCTTCAAGTTGCAGCTCAAGAATTTGCCTTTCCTTGAATTACAGTGGCTCTGTGGTGTTGCATGGGAAGTTTTGCCTTCCTAATTATTTCAGTTTTCCTTTTTTTCGTTTTTTTTATTGCATTCCTTATTTTTTATTACACTACTTGAAATACAAGGGCTTTTGCTCGTACACATGCACACATATTCTTTGGTTTCCGTTTTGTTCTTGCATGTGTTTGTGTGTGTGTGTGTGTATTCGGGCTTCTGTTTGCATATTTTGTGTCTGTGTTTATACTTTTTAAGAACTTTTTGTAACTGAATATATATCCCAAGCTGCACCCCTAACGCTGTAATCTTCCCCTCCTTCTCGGCGTCCCGGAACTTTTAAGTTTGTTTGTGTTCTTTATTATAGCGCCGTTTTTTAGCGAGGCCCCTTTTGTATGGCTAATGAACCGTTATACCTTTGTATTTTCTTAGCTCCGTCCCAAAATGGCTGGGTGCTGTTGAAGAAATATTAGTGTCGAAATTAGCTTTGTCTGCTCTTTGGTTTACGGGCTTAGGGATGACGCTTGTTCTTTGAAGTTGTGGATTATTGTTTTACTCTCGTGTTTGGAAAAGAAATCTTTATTAAATGTGAAAGAAAATCGTCGCTCGTTTTTCCTTCTGGGAAATTGACCTTGAGAAGAAAAGTGAAGTGAAGTATCACATTTCTAAAATTTAAAAAAATCACATTACTCTGTTATATTAACTAGAATTTAAAGACCTTTCTAAAATTTTTTGTAGCTTGCAAAGATCACAAGAACTGATGATCCCTGTTTCGAAGGGTTTCAGGCAAAATTGACCTTGTTACTGCTTGAATAGCTAAGCAAAATGGCATTGCTATATTCTGGAAGAGGGGTAGAACTTAAAAACCCATTTGGTGAACATGGAAACTGGACTGGACATCTTGTCATTTGGAAATCTAGGATAGCAATGGGTGTCACTCCTTACCATAAAAAAACTCATTGATGACTACTAAATTGAGTCAGTAGGACGTTACCAGCTTTGTGCTAAAACATGAAAAGCTTTGACCAGCGCTCTCTGAAACTGCTAACAGTGTAGCTGTTGTTTCGTAAAAAATGCTGCAGACGTAATCTTAGTAATTTAAAACAGATACAATTTAAATTTTTAATAATAAAAACGAAATGTAAACGCAACTGAAATTCGTTTCTACAAGGAAATGTTAGGCAAAATGGACATTTTTCATAAAATGATCTACAGTATGTGTTTAAAATGTGGCAGCTGCTTGAAAATTTTGATGAAAATGAAGTTAATCGTTTCTTGTAAAGTTAAACAAATATTTGTGTCCTTTAGCTTCTAAATGCCTATAGAAACCAGTGAAGACGAAATAACAATTCCTTTGACGAGAGCTACTACGAAGAGGACCTAATGACAATGGCATGTTTGTGTTGTAGATTCCTTCACAGTTATCGTCTCTCGCCATAGGGAAAGAATAAAGGGAAATGAGTGGACCCGAGAGGGATTTCATGTTGCCAAATATATCTATGTTAATAAAGCATATTGTCCTTATGCAAATGAACGCCGTTGTGGGAAATGCAATACATCTCCTTCTCAGGAGTGTCAGGTTTGCGTGTGGTCCGTTTGAGCACTTGTCTGCACACAATGCATGTTTGTGTATGTATATATGGATGGAAAACATGCGTGTTTATGTTGTCGCTAGGTTGTAGGTGGTGTTGGTTTGGTTTAGAGGTGGGGTGGGATTGCGGTAGAATGGGTCGGCGGGGGAGGGGGTGGGGTTAGCCAGTGGAAGAGCGGGGAAGCTTTTGAGTCGCCGAGGTTCTGTCGCGCTGAGTCATCGTCACTCTCAGCTGTGGACTTTTCCCGGGTTAACCCTCCTCCCATTGCTCCGACCCCATCCCCATTCCCCCTCCTCTCCCTGCCTTCTCTCCTGGTCCCCATTCCGAGGAACGCTGTCTACCGTCTACTTCCCAACAATTCGGTCCCCGCTTCGTTCTACCCCCACCCCCCACGCTTCTTTGGTTTGTTCCCCTGGTTTGCGTCCGTCTTGCTCTTGGTGGCCTGGCTTCTTGTACTGATTTTTACTTTTTTTTTGTCTGGAATATCTTAATTTTTGTCACTATGGCTCTTTTTGCAATGCTATTATCATCGTTATTGTTGATACTTTTGTTGTTTTGGGTCCATAACATTGTTGCTGTCAAGGTGTTTTGTGACTTGCGAACCGCATCGCTGGAGTGAATTACAGCAAGTGATCTTCTTGCGTATGTGCTTAGTCCGACGCAGAGGATACAGGAAGTTGCTTTTTTCCCGCGATTATATTTTTATATCTGTATTTATTCACTACTACCTCCGCCAGGGAGGTTCAGCTTTTCGGTCGGTTTGTTTATCTGTTGGTTTGCTAATATTTATGCTTGTCTTTATAACATGATTACGCAGAGTTGGGTCTGGACTTTTACGAAAATTTGACCAAACAGATGATTCGATTGAGAGAGATTTAGACATTGAACATTTAGGGAAAAGGAACTTTAATGTGGGTGGATTACTAAGCCTCGGCCGAGGTTTGCAGTTTCCAAACTTCTTTTTATAAATAAATAGCCAAAGTACAAAGAAAGAAACTCACTGGAATGATTTATTATTGTAAACCGTTAGTAGTATTAATTAGTTTTGCTTCAGAATAGAGAAGACGAATTAATAAAATATATTTATACATAAAAATAAAAGGTTGATTATACAAGTTTGTTATAATTTCAATACCCCTGTTCTGAGCCCAAAGGTCTGTGATGTTTGTGGAAGATTTAAAGCACAACTTAAAAAAACTTATGACTTGCAGGAAGACCATTTAATTCTTGGTAAATAGTTTGCACATCCTCGAAAACATAGAATTTGTTCTCCCAAGAAAGACTAGAATTCTAATACCTGCATTTGTTAAGAGAGCAAAAGATTCCTCTCCACGCCCCTTTCGTCACGGTTGGTGGAGTTCCCTTTTGGCACCGGGGCACTCCGACTCGGTCAAGTTTTGTTGGTGGGAAAGTTGGTTGTATTTTTAGCGTTTGCGTGAATTGCAGCGTACCCAGTGTAGTATTTCTGGTGCCTTGTTTTATCCACCATTCATTCCGAGTGAACGATTCTGATTCTGATGTATTATTTTCTTGAGGAAACGGTTTTATATTAAAAGGTGAATCTGTTTTTTATATAATGTGTCCTGCGTTTGTTCATTGGCATTATATCGAGTTCTGTGCGTGTATTAAAATGTTCAACTATCTTACTACAGTGGTAGAGATTTTGATGAGTAAGAAAATATTTTTTCCGTACATAATTATAATCGTGAAATTTTAGCTACACACGTTATTACATTTAAAGACCTCAGCTGGTATCGTGTATTAGAAAATGCTTGTATTCCTAACGCTTTTTTTTTTTTATTAATACAGCTGCCAGTGCTGCTCTTGGCTGTTTTCTTAACATTTACAGCGCCTCCCATAAAGTTTGATGGGGCACTTTTATTAATAAATTAATTACTAAAAGACACAGAGGCCCGAAAGGGTAACAGCTTGAAGTGGAAACTAGTGTTTATAGAAGTCTCATTATTGCAACTTTTAAATCTCACGCCCTCCCTTATCTAGCCTTTGAAGTTCCGACTTTGCAACTCAAACTGTTCATCTTAATGTGACATAATCTCTTCAACTTTTTTTATTGTTGTTGCAGCTGAAGCCCACATTCATTTTGTTTTGAGGACTTCTGTAAATGTTAATATTTTACCCTCGTGCTAGTTGTTCTTTGCTAACAGTGTCTTTTACTTTCTTGCAGACTGGGCTTACATAATTGTTCTGAAATCAGTTTCCGTTTTCTATATTGATCTTTCATTTTTATCTTTTTTATTGTACCGTTTTGCTAAATGTCATTGACAGTGTCCTGTGTCTTATGTACGACGGGCATTAGAACGCCATCCCTAATCTCGACGGTACGATTAATTTTACCTGTCCATCGAACGTTTTCAGTTGCCAAGATTGAACATTATTGCCATTGAACGTTTGTATTTCCCGACTCTTCATTGACCTGTAGCTGACACCTGTTTTGTTCCGCTGCTGCCGCGTGATGGATTTTTCATTTAATGAACATTTCAGTTTTAACACGAGATCACCCTCTCGCTATATTTACAATATATTAGGTATATGAAGTATATTTCAGCCTTCATAGTTTTAATATTCAGTGTTATCCCCAGGTTGTACTTTACTTTTGGAATATTCCAATGGAACCATTCACCACGATCTGTAGAGATCATTGTAGGCAACGTTGAGCCCCCAGTATTTAGTAGTGCTGGAGAGGATACTCGAACCCTTACATCGGTTCAGATCTGAATGGGGTATTCATTGGCAGCGAAAGCTTGTAGCTTTGTTGGTATTTGTATGTGAATTATCAGCTATAAACTTTGCACGTTTGAAATGTATCAGTTTTATACTCTTATTTGATTATTAGGGCTGATTTATAATATTTTCTGAGCCGTCGAAACAAGAGATTATTGGTGCCTTGGGAACAAAGGCCTATAGATGGACCTATAGAAGCTTACAGGAGCGGTGGTGTTTGTGGACCCGAGGGTTTAAGGGTAAAAAGTCTACGGTATAAATACAATATATTCCATTTCATGATCCTCCTTGTAAATATTGTGCGTTCACATTGTATAGTACCCTATGACGCCTAATTGTAAGTACTCACAATATCTGGTCATCATCATCATCAACTTTATCTTTTACTATTCCTTCACTCTTGTGAATATTTTTCATCGGGACAGTTCCATAATGTGTCTTACTTTGTTAATGATAGCCGGGATTGTGTTGCCTGTCAGTCATACAGAGCTCCAGGTCTTTTGATTTTAAAGTACAGTAATTACTGATCACGTACACTGATTATAGGCATTTTCATCTCTAGTGAAAGAGACCATTACTTTACTATTTAAAGTACTTCGTTCTCAAGATCAGAGTATTAACTTTACATACCTCTTTCCCCATATTGTTTTATATTTGTAAATAACCGGTAAATAATGCATTCTCTTTGTTTTTTAAACGCAGTGTCACATTTCAGAAATATCAAATTTTGCTTGTTTATCAAACACATTTCGAGGCGACAGGAATGTCCTGTATGAGGATACCCACAAAACTTGAGAGAACTGCTCCATACAGGGGCACACTCATCACTTATGCAAATCCTTCGTATCAGGTATATATTTAAAAACACGTGCCATTTATGCAAATAGCTCGCAAGACGTATATTTAAAAACATGCCATTGACGTAAAATGTATGTAAAGTACGCAATTGAAAACAGACCTCAGACCTACCTTTTTTTAAAGTGTCGGTTTTGTCAGCACTTTTGGGGTGAAGTCCATTAGCACTTTTCTTGCGGGAAAGGATTTGTTTTGTTCTTTACAGCTGATCGGATGAGCAGCAAAGTTAAACGTTGGGGTTGGTTAGTGCTTTGAAGGGTGACTGCCAAATAATGTCAGACGCTTGGCGCATATGCTCCTTGAAGATTCTCGGGGAAGAGCATAGGCCAGCAACCCCATCCCAAAAGGCTTGCTAAGAACCGGAAGCGTCACATCCTTGGGAGTCACCTCTTTAAGGGGAAAGGTGTGCATAAGAATTGACTACTTGTGTTCGTGTGACTTTGATGATTGATTGTTGTTGACGCAGTGTTAATGTCCTACATGTGGAGGGTTTGCAGAACATTAGTGGTTTTGTGGCAGATTACAGAACGGTGATGATGATGGCGGTTGCAGTGATGGTTTCGTTAATTGCTTATCCATGTTTTATGTGCGCTAAAATTGGACGTTAAAGTATGATAAATCATGTCTTTTGACACCGGTGCATACATTTAACTTAAATAGCTTCTCCTCATGTTAGTTTCCTTTCATTTGCATAGTTGGTTATGTTGTATATTTTTGGTACTGGTTTGGGAATGGAGTCTCATTCAGCCTCCATGCTGGATTAATTACTTGTATATTTTGGTAAAGCAGTTTTGAGCATAAGTATTTAAAAACAGTCAAGGGAATAAGAACCTAACAATTAAGAGAATAAAATCTTTCATGTTCTGAATAAATATACACATTTATTTGTATAAGTTTACTTAAATTTTATGCATTGAGTTAGCTCATACACGCTTCTTGTAAGAGAAAAGGCACATCCATCCATTGTTATTAGCATACATACCGTGTAATTACGTTTAATGAAGAAACTCGTATAACCCGAAGGAATGAAGACACCACAGGGCAGATTACATGAACCCGGAGCAATTGAAGGGATCAGGTATTAAGATCGAAAACACGAAACCGCCGGACGATGTTTAGAGGGGGGAATTAAAAAGGCCTCTCATTTCGTCGCGCGCCCTGCGGATGTTTAGATTAAGGAGAAAGGGAGGGGATTGATGTTCTGTTGATGTTTTCGCTGTCAAGGACGTGGTTGGACAGAACGTGCATTGTGGCGTGATTCAAGTTTGTCATTCGAGAAGACTGTTCGTCACTCGAAGTGAGGATTTTTTTTTTTTTTCTTTTTTTATGGTTGTCCTGTGGTTACCTGCATTGCGGAAACAGTTTCTTTGCTGATTGCGTTGTTTGTATCTTGACGGGAGTTTGTATCGCGAAGTTTTTATTTTGTTTGGCATTTTCTATAGTGTTGGGCATATTTGTTATTTATCTGTGTCACAGACTTGTAAATTTTATCCAGGTAATTTTATTAAGAGCTAAATAATTACAAATTTTTTATTACCGACTCGATGTACTGTCGTTTGACAGCGTACGACTCTATAAGAGTAAATCTGTTTGATAATTCACTTCAGAATCGAAATTATAAATAACTGCGTAATTATGTTATTGTATTGTGAGGGACAGTTTGCATACATCTGTTTGTTGGCAGTTTATATTAGGGCTTGACGTCTTATATTTGTTAGTACTAACAGTGCGATGGTTCGTGAGATGTATTTATCGATTTATGCTATGGGAAATACATTATATATTGGAGTAAATGCAAAGGCCGCACATGACAGTAAAGAAAATGTCCTTAAAGCAATAAGAGCATAGTATTAAACCAAGAACCCTAAATGACCCTGAAAAGACTTGAAGGGCCTAACTCAATTTTCCTCTTTTACTGCATCTTGTTTAGTAGTCTCTTGTCCAGGTGGATACCTGCTTCTTATTGTATACCACCGAAAAAAAATAAATACACAGAAAAAATGAAGCATCCATAGAGGTATTTTATGGCCGTCTCGCGTTTTATCTGTGAAGGTTCGTTGGTGGATTTATGCGTCCTTTGGTAAACACGCTCCATGACAGATGGAGACACAATGTGCAATTTGTATGTAACTCTGTCCCCAACCATGGAGGTCAAAGCTTTAATAGAATTGTTTTGGATCTGAACCCGTTTTTGAGTCTCTCTCTCTCTCTCTCTCTCTCTCTCTCTCTCTCTCTCTCTCTGTGTGTGTGTGTGTGTGTGTTTGAACTTAATTACGAAAACTCTCTGTAAGTTTGTTACAAATGAATTATTTTTAACTACTAAGAAAGGGAAGAGACACAAGAATTTGAGACTTGTCATGGTGCATTCCACCTTTTCAAGGGTCCTTCAAATAGTAAGATAGACGGAGAGAACCTCCGTATGTTATTTAGTTCTCTCCCTCATGTTTTAAACAGCAAATGTGTAATTATGGACATAAGTTATGGGTCTTGTTGCAGTCTCATAGCCTCATGATTCTTAGCTATTTTGAATAAGGAATTTATTAAATAATGAAAATTCCTAAATAAAGTGCTTACCTTTATCCCGTATTTGTTACGTGCCTTGTCATTTCATCTCTTGGTCCTGGGGCTCTTTTCACCGTCTCATCTTTTCCCCCCTTCCTTCTGCTGGGTCTCAGAACCTACCTGACAGAGACATCCACGTTAAACAGGTTTGGTGGTGATCGATTCCTTGCAATTGCTGAATCATAGTTCTGTCTCGTTTCGATCGGTTGGACTACCTGGAGGCGCCGCCCTACAGGTTCTCCCCCGTTTCACGGAGCCGAACAGTCTGTTTGTTTTCCATGTTGGTAGGTTATGTAAAAATCGGGAAGCATTAGGCCAAAGTATATGGATATGGATATCGATTTGCTGATATTTTATGCCATATAATTTATCGATGTGGGTTGATATTTTGTCTGGCCTTTTCGTTGAGGTAGTCTTTGGCGGGAACTCACATGTATGTGAATATATTTTTTATTTTAGACATATCAGGCATTTCGCACAGTGAAACAGACGCATGTTATTTTCAGTATATATGTTGATTATCATGTTTTGATATTCCTCAAATTATCTGATGTGTCTGTGTTTTAGTCGCTGAGCTTTTTAGTATTTAAAAACCGAATAAAAATAGTTACCAACAAAATAGCTTCATTCTGTAAATAAAAATCCTTCTCGCCTGTATGATTTACGTCGACTTTGGTACCGTTAACTTAACTTCTATAAATATAATTTTCATTTACACTCCTCTCCTACCTTCCCCAAACCGTTCATTTATATTCCCTTTCCTACCATTTCTCTGATATTTATCTTCCCCTTTACTGGCATTTCCTGCGTTGTCTTTTCATTTTGCTTTCCTCTTTTTATTTTTCGTCATCCATTCAGATTTCTTTCTCCCCCTTTTGCTAACCCTTGTTTTCCTTAATACTTTTTCCCGTCCTTGAATCAGCGGTTTATGAATACGGTTTCTATTGCTTGATCCTCTTACTATCGATCGCTTTCTCTCTCTCTCTCTCTCTCTCTCTCTCTCTGCAGTTTCGTTATCAATCGTGAGAGCAGTTCTCTTTGATGAAATATAGTTTGTGTTTATGAACTTGAAATAAAATAAGATTAATTTTATTTGAAATAGTGTGAAAGGAAGACCCCTTTTTTCTGTACATAATTAAATTGAATAATTCTTTCACGGTTGCATAGAGAGACAGAATGGAATTTTACGATTATTTGAAAGTTCAAATGAAAACCTCATTAAATAATCAGGTAAAATGACGATATATTGTAAGTTTCGTCTTCGAACAGATCAATTGTTCTTAAGGCCATTTAAACCAATAAAATAAAAAATTCCTTTCGGTGAGGAATAGAGATATAATAATAATTCGTAACTATAGTCTGAATTGATGAATGGAAATTAACAAAATCACATTTCACAAAGGATGGCTGATAACATCGGTTGATGATGTCTGATGAAAGTATTAATTGTTGATTACGAATGCGATTGAATATGACGACCAAAACGCATTAGTGTCTTGTTGGTTCTGAAAGGCCTTTCAGAAACGGTGCCATTAGCAGTGTTTATTTCTCTCTATGATGACTGGGTGTCTTTCCCCACGGTCTGTTTGTGCCTTCGTGAGATTGCTTATGTTCCTCTATTTTTATTAATCCCGTGTCGCATGTGTTTGTGTTTGTGTGTGTGTGTGTTCCTGCGTTACTGCGTTACATGTGATTTCAAGGTTGCGTTTATTTGCTCTGACATTTATAGCTAGGTTAGTTTTAAGAGGTCTGTATGTTTTGAGACTAAAATTAGAAAATTATAGACCCGAGCTGTCGGTCGGGTAACTCACCCTAACTTGTTTGAGTGATGAAGCAATTCTAAAATCCTTTTCATTCTCTCCGGTTGTTCCATGAAGAATCTGAGGTACTCTCTCTCTCTCTCTCTCTCTCTCTCTCTCTCTCTCTCTCTCTCTAGCCAGCTCAAGTTATCTCTTTTGCTTTCTTGGTAATAACAGTACAGTTCTTTCTATATATTAGGCGTATAATTTTTTCTTTATTGCTTTCTATTATGTTCTGAATATTTGATTATCATATATTGCCATTTTTTCTGTACAATGTGGCCTGGGGTTGAACCGTCACTTTTGCATTGTCCCAGAGGGGCGCAGTTTTAATGATTTTCCTTCATTTTGATTAATAAAGTTTTAGATATTTATGGTATATATATATTCATACACGCATAGAGATATGCATTTGCTGTCGTGCGTCAGGTTTAGAGTTAGAGCCAGATCAGATATAGTTCGGATATATGGAACAGTTTGCCATATACCAGGCCTCTGATGGGCTGTTTAGATGTTCGAAACATCAAAGCGTATCTGCACATCAGTGTGTTTGTGCTTAAATAATGTTTCGTGTGTATGTTCGTCGCTGCAGATTGCGTATTTCATCCTTGGTCCAAATCATGTTCCAAATATCTGTGATGCGATATCGCTCGCCACGTATGGGTTTTCGCCGGTGATTTCGAGTAACTTCGTTTTGATGATTATTAATAACATATTTTAGTTGATTTTTATGAATGTTTCAGATGATGCTAAACATCCACGAAGTTCCTCTTAACTAGATGTTGCGAAGTTTCTAGTAACTAAATCTTACGAGTGGATTTCGTTTTTACCCTTGCATAAATAAAATTAGTAGTGTTCATCTGTCTGAGGGTATTATTATTATTATTATTATTATTATTATTATTATTATTATTATTATTATTATTATTATTATTATTATTCTAGCTAAAAAGAGATTGCATTCTGTGACAATAACAGTACCGGGGTCGGGGTTTTGCTGTCCTAGTTCAAAATCAAAAGCAGTAAACTAAGAACTTAGCAAATTTGCTCCACTCCAGCATCTTCTCCGAAAAAGAGGAAACGAAATCGGGCCCCTCTTCATTTACAGTCTAGTCTTTGACTTCAACGAAGTCACTTGAAATGACTTCATTAACTAAAACCTTGCTCGTTTTCATTTTATGTGAACTTCGTCTGGGTAATCTTTAACTCTTGATATGGCTGTGGGGAATGACCTTGTAGATGGCTGGTGCCTGGTCGTCCATCAAAACACCTTTTTAGTCCGTTCACTTATTTATCGCTCTTAACGTGAGCTTCATCAACGTGAGCCTCTTCAGCTTCCCTCATGTTAGCGAGGAAGTTACGAGGTCGTTTTGCTGTTTTTTTTTTAAATTCTTCTTTGCCTTATGTTTTGGCTGCTGGTAACAAGTCATGTATAATATTGGGCGAAAAGCTAGTTGCTGAGTTTTTGAATGTGTTGACATTCATTTTACGAGGGTTGAAGTGCCTGTAAAGGAGACCAAATCAATTAGTAGAGAATATATATTAAACTGTACTTTCACAAGAATCGCGGAAACAGATTGGCTTATTTCTTTCCTTCTTTGTAGCCCATTAGATCTATTTCACATAGTAAAGTTGCAATAAGTGGATACACGAAAAATAATGATTGAGTGTGCTATGCAGCATTATACCAATGATGTGGTATTATTTCAGATTTTGCAGTTTGTCTTGTATATGTGCCCCTGACGTTTTACTTTCGGCTGGTCCCTGTCGTGGCAGCATTAACCACGTTCATTAAATCACTCACAATTACTTCTTTACTTTTCTTCCGTCCCTTGAGCGTATGCACTGAAGGTCAGAATAGCGTAACGCGGATAAAGAGACAGCGATGGGTTGTAGAGGAGTGCCAGAATCGTGCGAGGGTGTATATGCGTGTGCGAAGTGTCAGTGTCATTTTTGTTTACGAGTCTGTTTACTTGGACATCTTAAGATTAAGACGACCGCCCTCCTTTCCTCCTCCCCCTCCTTCTCCTCTTCTGCTATACAGATCACCTCCTATATTTAGATTAGAGGGAGATTAGATGTTGTACGAGAGCAAGGGTTCCCGGTTTTAAGAGTTATTTATAGTGAAAAGTGAAGATTGTTTTATGCAACGTTACATTTACCCAGGGACTTGAGCTTAAATCTTCGTTTCTGTTTTTGGAGACGGTTCTTAACATTAAGTTTACCGTCGAATTTACTACCAGTCTTAAGCACAAAACACTCAGTGGTCATTTTTCATATTTTAAGACAATATGGCCTCTCAAAAATGAAACGTAAAACTGTAAGAAAAGGTCTCTTTTTCATCTTCCTCATTTTGAACTGCCGCAAAATCATGAAGGTCATTTCAGTTCAAATTTGTTTAGATGTGTGCCAGTGACCCTGTTTTCATATTTTGAAGAGGAGCAAGGTTATGGAGGCCAGTACCTTTATTCCTGAATGTAGATGTTGTTTGTTCATTTCATTATGAGTGATTAAGTATTGAATTAGGATGTATATAGTACGAACAAAACACATTTATTATTTGTATCGTCAGCGTTCTTGGCATACCCAGACATGTGTGAGAACAGTAAGTGTATGTAACATAAGATATACGTGGAAGAGAAACGTGGTCGTGAGATATCACGTGTAGACTAGGAAAAAAAAAGAAGGGTCTGAAAATAACAAGATTGTCTTTGTATGATCTTTATGAGCGTTCCTGGACTGACTTGAGTGGATTTATAACTCATGTGAATGTCTTTGATGGTGTATACTTGCTTATTAATACAGTTTTACTGTCTTTACTGTACAGGTTGAATATATTTTATAGTGTTTATATATTGTTGCCCCGATGATGTACCTGACTGTAGTTTGTTGACATTAGGATAACCAAAGACATTGTATAATTTTTATAGTGGATTTTAGTTTATCTATAGATGATGGTGGTACACTCCAGATAACGAAATTTTCCGTGAATAAGATGGAACATACGATTTAGAAACTCAGTGTAGAACAAGTGTTATTTGTTGTGAAGCGTGTCACGAATTTTGTGAAAATGTTAACAATGCAAGCCATGATTCACCACCAGGAGGCTGGGGCGGTGCTGCGAAAGCCAGACAAAACCTCTAACCGCCCCACTTCCAGCAATAACAGTAAAGGTAAAAATAAAAGAAAAAGTGGTAAGAAGAAGAAAGATGCCTCTACTGGTGGAGATGACATCATAGGGGATATCTTTGCTGATCTCCCTCCATCGTGTGGAGAGAAAGTCCTAAATACTCAGGTAGTAGCGCGAGAATGGCTCCTTTTGAAAAACACTGAAGTACCAGACATTCCAAGGGATCCACCACCTTCGAGTGGTTTTGAAAGAGGCTCTGGTGCTAGACAATCAAGGGACGAGTCATCTATTCCCACACCAAGTCTCGTCCCCATTCGGAAAAGAGAGCCTAGGGTAAGGAAATTGTCCAAATCAAAGGATGCCAATGGTAATGTTAAAGTCTCAAAAGATCACCGAACCAGTCTTGAAGATGGTAGGGTTGATGGTGATATATCTTATAAAGTTATAAAGCCAGTAAACTCAGAAAATAGGGAAACAAAGGTACCTCAGCCAAGATCATCATCAATTACAAATGATGTAATGTCCAGCAAAGGTGATGAAACTGTAAATGGGACTTTGACCAGAGACAGCCATACACAGGAAAAAAGTAAAGCTCCTGATAGTCCTCCCAGAAAAACCTCACACCATGGATTTTCTGAAAGTAGTGACAGAAGAGACCGTAAAAGTGATAGTAGTAAAGGGGGTACCAGCGTAAAACGACACAGCAGTAGTCGGAGCACTGGATCAGAAGGAAGTACCCTGCGTCGGTTAAGACGCCGAGGAACACACCATTCTACTACAGCAACTCAGACTCCTCCAGGCTCTCACACAGAATTAAATAATTGCACAGTGCCAGCAGATAATAAGGATAACAAGCGTACATCATCCAAGAGTCATGAAGGACATTCAGGGGATCATCGGGGCCATGAGGACACAACTTTTTTGGATTTTGCTGGTGGCATTCCAGGAGCCTCTCTTCTCCTGAAGTTGGTTATGCCGCGGGACAAACGTTCCAGTAGACATTCTGGTGGGACTCCTGCCCAGGACCCCCCAACACCTGCTCCAGCACCCCCACCACCGAAGACTCAGAACTCTCCACCCTTACCCTGGTTTTGGCCTCCTCTTCGTCATGTGGAAGGGGTCAGCACAGCCCAACCCACAGTTATAAGAGGTCCACCAGCACCACAACTGTCTAGTAACAATTTCCATGGTATAATTGCTGGTGGTGGTGAAGGAGAAGCTATGGGTGTAATACCTCCATTGTTGAATGGGAGAGTGCCATTTCCACCTAGGGCAGCTCCACCAGTGCCTAGTCATATACAAGGGGATCAGATGAGTGTTTCTAGTTTTAGTAGCAGTCTTGCTGGTCACACATATGAGCAGGTAAATTTTATCATAGAACCTCCTATCTCAGAATCTAAAGAAAATGAATATGAGCAAAGGAAAAATGGTGGAATAGGCTATATCCAGTTTGTCAGTAGCAAAGAGGAATCTAAATATAAGGAGTCTGGTAGTCTTCGTCACCAAACAAATGAAACACATTGGCAGGAGAAAGGAGGAACAAGGAGAGTACCATCACGTAGAAAGAGGAAAAAATCACGATGTGCAGCTACAGAAACTGATGATACTTTTGAAATATCTGATATTACCTTCCCTGATATGTCAGTCTTACAGAAAGATTCATCAAAAGAACTTTACAGACGTCTTTCTCATGATGAAGGGGAGAATCGACAAATTATTACTGACATACAGCCTCATTATAGAAGGAGCTCTCTTAGCACATATGAGGAACGTCAGTCTTCCACAACTTACAGCAGTGGTAGCAGTGGAATGGGTAGTAAGCATATTGTGACTGTAGAGAGACATATTCCATTTATAGCCGAGACCAACTTAGAATTACGGTCACGGTCACAGTCAGCAACCCCACCAATGAGTCATATTCCAAGTCCTTTTGAGAACAGTAGACGACTTGCACGTTCTGTTACCCCTGAATCAACTGCAACAAGGGATGCAGCATTGATACATCAACTTCTAAATTATGCCAATCAGGATAAAGCTCAGTCTTCATCTTTTGAGGATAGCCCTGGGATGAAGAATAGCCCTCGACGTCATGGTCTTTATGTGCCTATTGACCATGAATCAGACACAGGTATAACATCCGAGCCTGAAGGAAATAGAGAGCCTCCACCTGTTGCATCTTCTACCCCTCCCAAATTAAGGCCAGCTAGACAAGGAACAAGTGGTCCACCATTCTCGTGGGACAAGCGAGATCAGTGGCTGTGCCCAATTCATGGGACAGCCTTCCCATACCAAGCAGGGATGTCACCAGCAATTCAAAGGAGACGTCTCAGACGAGCATCACTACCTGTTCCAGTTGCCCCCGAACCCCGACCTTCTCTCCTCCAGCGTTTAAGACGATCGTTCAGAAGAAGCAGGCATGCTGAGCCTCTCATAGCAGAATTGCCTATTCTAGCAGATTTAGAACCTCGTGCCGACACCTTGCCTCCTCTCTTATCAGAAGAGCTCAGATTAGCTCAGGGTCTTAAATGCTGCTGCCCACAGCCAGTGATTGATTTCCGACGATTTCGGCCTCGGGTCGGGTCAGTTGCCACAGTAGAAAGCTCCAGTGGTGAACATATTGTTCCTGAATCTCGTCAGAACGCAAGCCCTGATCCTTTACCTGGGTGCGATATGATCATGCTGAGTAGTGACGAAGAAGATCCCTTACGTGTCCCAGAGCCAGGGACAAGAGTACTGGTGGTGACAAGTGACGAAGATAACACGTCACCTCCACGTCCAGGGTCACGTATACTGCTGGTCAGTAGTGATGACGAGAGCAGGTGCTCTCCCCTGCGTCCAAGTTCAGGAGTTGTGTTATTTAGCAGTGATGAAGAGGATACTACCCTACGACCTCCAACACCTCAGGTAAGAATAATATTGTAGATTGTTTCCATACCTTTTTTTTTCTTAGTGGGCTGTTCGCGCCACATTCCGTTAACATTTGCCTGGAATAATCCATTTTGGTTCTTAAAACATCCATCATTACATTCAAGTTTTGTTTACCTTACAAATTCGTAATTTATTATTTTTACATGATGTTAGATATTTGTAGTGTCATTACAGAAATATAAAAGTGAAGTACAGTATGTTCAGAATTGGGTAAATGTAAGTTAATAGCAGTTTATAGGGAAATATGGGTAAATACCAGTTAATTTTATAATTTTAACCTTGTGTCGGTGAATTAAAGGCATAATTTAAGTAATGAAAAAAAATTGTGAACATTCTAGAAATTAGAAAAACAAAGGTTTTTACTTTTGGCAGTTATTCCGTCTTAGTTTTTCAGGCGTATTGATTCCTAGTATGATTTGAAGTGTTTATTACCGAGATATTTCCAGAAGAGAGTTTGAGGTTAACAGAGTGTAGATTGCCATCTTTGTCAGCACAAACCAGTTTTGGCAATCCTCCCAGGATTTGTATTATCACTGAGCCATGAGACAAGACTTGCCTTTTACTAGATGATAGTTGATGGGGTTGCCCATTTATGGCAACTTCTTCCATGTTCTCATATCTGGGTCTTAATTAATTTTCTTCATATCAATCATTTGCAGTCATTTATCGATGTAATTTTGATGAGTAAGGCTTTCATTTGTGATGTTATCATGGAGACTTTTGGCTCTGAGCTTGACAGCCACGTCAGTGTACCTTCATTACTTCGATTGTATTTTGATGTAAGAAAGTGGTCGTAATGACGTCATTCAATTGTGTATAAATGTGATGACGAAGCTGTTGAGATATTTGTTCATTTTAATTAGTATATGTATAAGGCTCTGTTCAGATAGTTTGATCAACACGATTGCCATTCATGTGGTAACTAGCGTTGCAACGTTAATGGACATCAGCATCAACAGAGTTTTTAAATGGAGACATCGAAATTATATTGGTCTGGTAAAAGTAATCAGTCTGGAAAGTTATGTGCTTGTGCGCGTGTCTCGTTGTGCGCACTCCTTTCCATGCAGTGATCAGTAATTGTTTGACTTCCTCGAATATCTTGAATTTGCCACGAGAGGGTCATCTTAGAATCTTGTATCGCA
This sequence comes from Macrobrachium rosenbergii, assembly GCF_040412425.1. Classification (NCBI taxonomy): domain Eukaryota; kingdom Metazoa; phylum Arthropoda; class Malacostraca; order Decapoda; family Palaemonidae; genus Macrobrachium; species Macrobrachium rosenbergii. The sequence continues at coordinate 17,236,699 of NC_089793.1, read as the reverse complement.
CTCTGAAGCCAGGTAATTATCATTTTAAAGCGCCCACAGCAATTAACATTTTCATATTAATTAAAAAATCTCTCTCACACACACATACACAGAAATGAAAAGGAACCCGAAATTTATGCAGTAATTCATTTTGTAATGCACAACACTTTTCCTTCGTGTTTTGAATATTTTTTATTTTTAGGTTACTTGAAAGTGATGTCAGTTGTGAGTTCAAAAAACGAAAAGTTGTTACGTGTGCCTTTACTGGTCTGAAATGATAAACAGTGATATGATTCATTTATTTTCTGTATACTATGTGCCGGATAGAGCTCTTGTCATTGCAGTCCCATTCAGCTTTTGGAACCCGAACAGAATACATGTGTGTATGCGTATGCAATGGCAGTTGAACATTCACATATATATAATTAATTACAAAACAGTAATATACAATCAAGCGAAGTAATTCGAAATCCTAGTGCACAGTTATTCCTAGAATCATCGTTTACTTTTACGTTATTAAAGTAAATTTTCGGTGCTCTTGGTAAATCCTGTTACCAACCGATGTCCCATCTCCTTCCTCACCCGGATGCCATCGTAATGTCTGCATCTGGAGATAACGAACTTTTAAACTTAGCCGTCAGGTAGTGCAAAAGATGCGACGAGGACTTCTGTCCCTGGCAAGAGGATGTATGCGTAGGTGTGTGACGTACGGGCTAAAGTCCTCATGACGTCATAGAGAGCACGTGACGCTAAGGGAAAACTTTCAGGGAAAGATTCAAGTGTTTTAGCATTAGGGCAGATTCACTGTACTTCGTCCTGTGGAATATGGGAGGAAGTTTCGTATTTTCATTTTTTACTCTACGTTTTATGGTATCAATTTGTATATTTGTTCTTCGGGCTTGCATAGGGGATTGGGATGCCTGTAACATTGGCATCCGCATCTGAAAAATATCGAAAATAGTGAAGTGCAAACGTTAGACTATCATTAAAAAGATGTTTAATGAAATTCAAGAAACCGCCTTTGTGTATGCATCAGTAGGGAAGAAAGAACATAGTGTCTTTTCTCTAGCAAAGAATACCTGGTATTTTTAAAGGGAGAACGTAACTTCTCAAGGTTTATAAACATTCGAGAAGTACTTTGGTGAAATGGAGCCGTAAAAAGGCGAAGCTATAGGAACAGACGTAAACACAAACATGTGGGAGTGAGAGAGAGATAGAGGTTGACTAAGAAAAGCAACGTGCGATAGTAAAAAGTTAGAAATATAGAAATGGTCTTAAACGTTGAGCAGGTGTGTGTGTGTGTGTGTGTGTGTGTATGTGAGAAGGGAGAGAGAGAGGGCAAACCAGGGAACTTTTTTTCGTTAATTTTCCCTCTAGGACCAGAACATTCAGCCCTCGGTGGTTTTCCTCCTTAAAAGCAGATAGAAAAAAATGTGGTTTGTGAGTTTAGAGAGAGGAGGAGATAAGAGCTTATTATTTGACTGATGTTGATAGGTGAGCTGTTTTGACGGAAGAGGACGAGATTGTACTTGGCGCTTGCAACAGCGTGCGTTTCTTTTTGCAGAAAGTTTTCAAAGAAATAAATTTTTTATACGAGTTTCGTAATTCTGACAGTAAATCTTTGATAGAAATGAAAGCGTTACGCTTTTTATTTTACTGAGTACTTCATACTACATATTCAAGAAAAAATCGTAAGGCCTGTGATGACCGAGTTTCATACAGGCTGAGAGTTGAATATGTTTTGAACACGAGTTCAACTAATGAAGGTTATTTCTTTGTATAATGATGCGATTACTATTAAAAGAAAAAAAATAGCTCTGCCTCAGCAACCTAATGGATGAAATCTCTTGCTAATTGAGTGAGTTATTATATCACATTCAATGGCCCCTATCACAAAACTACAAAGGCAGAGGGTAAAGTATTGTTCAGATTACATGACGGAGTGAATGAACTTCAGTTCCAGGGGACGGGTGTCTGCCTCTTGCTCGGTACCTATGGATGGAGGGTCTCCTCCTGTGTGGTACCGAAGAGGGAGGTCCCAGAAAGATTCAGGTGTATCGGTGAGGGAAGGGGTTGGCCCCTACGGAGGTGAACCAACCTAATACTCCTTGTTTCGAGTTCTGTTGTGAAAATCTAGCGTTGTCAGATTCGTGTCAAGAGAAGGTCGTTTCTTGGAAATTGTTTGCCTGTATCTGTGTGTGTGTGCGATGTTGAGAATGTAACTAAAGCTTCTTTTTTATTTAATGATATGGGAAACCAGGTCGAAAGGCTAATACTCTCTCCATCTTCTTTGGCAGGTGATCAATATGCGTTTCATCATGTCACTTATATTTAATGGGATCCTCAAATGTACAACGGTTAACTAAGTTTCTTAATTGATTGCACAAAGTAACATTCTAACTGTATGTGGTTGAAAGATTATTATTATTTCATAGCCTTGAATAGACACCGTAGTAATTTTCTCTGGTGGCAGCGTACAGTGAATGGCCTTGTCGTTGTCTGAAACCGACATGCAAGGAGTGACCGTAGGACAACCTTTGTGTCTGTCCTCGTTTGACAGTGGTCCTTTCTTCTAGGGTTTTATTTTACAAAGGCAAAGATTGTTAAAAGTGCTGCAAAGATGATTTGCAAACGCTCGGGCGCACTCACTCACACAGACACACTCATCTGCAGAATACCTGCTATGTGTGTGTATGTGTACATGTTAATAATGTCCAAGAAGTTCTGGTAATCTGAATTATTTTTCGGTGTTACTTTTCATTTTCATTTATACGTGTCAATAACCTTTCCTTTGTTGTAAGAGAAGGGAAGGAACGCTATCTAGAACTGCAGTTTTTATCGGAAGTGTGTGTGTGTGTGTGTGTATGTATGTATGTATGTATGTATGTACGGTAGGTTGTTGATGTGAGTGGTGACGTCAGAAATCTCATGGTCTGCGACTGTGTTTGGTGCCAGAAGCATCATCTTATCCACCCCATATGCAGCAAAAAAATTAAAAAAAGGAAAAGTATTGGTTTACTCACTTTACACGAATGCTTCTTAATGTAGCATCCAGTGTTTATATGCCATTCATCCAAGCATTATTAACCACGATAGTAATATACTTTAGTGAATACCTGTTGGTAAGCGAAAAAAAAAAATAGTACTGGCTATTCCTTTGTAAGACAAAGCCGGAGTCAAAAAATAATAATAGTACTTCTTGGCCAGTGATCTCTTGCGAGTAAATGTCACCCACCTGCAGGGGTGTGTAATTATGATTGTCAGTCATGACAGGGGACACACGCACACGTGTATGCGCGTTCATATCTTCTTACAGTACATGTGCACATAAAATCATACATATTTTCGTGGTCCGGCATCTTCCTCTCGCCGGAATTACTCGGCTATGTGCATACATATATCGTGCAGAGTTTCTTTTGGAAGTAAGACAGATTTATGTGCCTTATCCTACGAAGTTTTCTGGAGATTTTGTACTTTACCCTCCAGTGAATAGTTTTGGAACATACCGCGCGTGTTCATGTTGTAGATATACTCATAAGTTTAAGTTTTGTAGATATATTCGCTTATCATATTTGATGATAAGGCAGTGTGATGACTAACTATGAGTAATTATAAACTGATATTTTAAATGATTTTCTTGTTCAACTTTCTCCCTTCCTGTGTGTAGATAAATATTTCTGATTGCAGGTAATGTCGTTCCATATTTAAGATCTGTAATTTTTGCTGTGCTACTTTTTACACAGATAAAATTATATATATGGTTAGAAAATTACTTCCTGTTACAAAAAGCGCTTAATACAGAAAATCGGCTGTTAAATATGTAATATATATATATATATATATATATATATATATATATATATATATATATATATATATGTGTGTGTGTGTGTGTGTGTGTGTGTGTGTGTGTGAGAGAGAGAGAATGGTTCAATGCGTCTGTGTTTTATATAGTGAACAGTTAAAATGTATCCATCTTTTCCCTCAGGATGGTTGTGAACGTTGGCGAGTGGAGGGCGAGGTGTGTCGCCTTCAGGAAGCGTTGGGCCAGCGTCTTGGGACGCCCAATATGATGGTAAGGAGGAGAGAGCATCGCCTGCACACCATAAACACTATCGAGAAGACAATCCAGAGGCTTCAACAAGACACCTTACGCAACCAAAACAACCATAACCTCCAGCAGCAGCAGCAACAGGAAGACCAAGAAGACGACGAGGAAGATCTTGGGACAAGCTCACCTATGCCGCGCCCCACTGACATAATGGATGCTGTAAACGCCAATCAGGTAGGAAGGGCGTAGATAATAGGAGGTTTGCGTTCTCTTTCCCTTGAGGATAAGAAGGGATTAAATGTGTTTGCTTTTTTTCTGCATATCCTCTCTCTTAAAGTATTTAAATATTTCTCTTAGTTTCATTGCTGTATTTCGCTGATTTAATTCTCAGTTGTGCCAGCGAGAGATGTTTGTTACTAGCTCCTTAAGTGAATAAAGTAATTAATATGATTAACTGATCCCTTCAGACATTACAACTTGTGTATTGTTCAGTGAGACATAAGAACATTGTTTAAAAAATTTTTACCAACACAAGACAGTGTGCTTTGTATTTAACCACACCATAACTGATTTTGAAATGCTGTATCACTGACGATTTCTAGAACAATTTAGGAACAAATTAACAAAAATAAACTTCAACAGCAATTATTATTGTCATTCTGTGGAGTGGAAAACTTAAACTGCTCTTACTCTCTTTTCTCTTGTTTGGGTCTGATCGACGTTTGAAATTTGTTTTGCTATATTTCTCTGCAACAAAAACCTCCAAGTAAAACCGAGGTTCAAATTGAAATGTGATCAAGCTGTTCATATTTATTGGTTTTATTGTTTAAAATTATATTTTAATTATCAAAGATTGTAATTCATTACTATTATTATTATTATTATTATTATTATTATTATTATAATACTGTATCCTTATTATCTTCCTTCTGAAGGTCCGGGATGATGATGCAACAACAGAGGACGTCAGTGAGATCCGAGAAATGGACTCCCTCCAGTCAGATACTCTCACCCTGCATTCAAGTGACGGAGGACCTGGCCAGACCCGGAGCAGGCCTCCCCTCTCAGCGCAGGATTCTAGCAACTTAGACTCGCCACCAGATACTCTCTTGCAGCATCATATAGCACCAGGAAAGATGCCCCCGGCCATTGAAGCTGTGTTGCGTGGGACCTGGCCCTTTGAGAAGGCCCTGTGGCACTCCAGTCCTGCAACTATGGGCATGCACTACAAAAATGGCAATCAGGTATGCCTTTCACATGTGATTTTGTTTCTTTACAAGCTCTCAAATTATTGCCAGAATTATTATTATTATTACTATTATTATTATTATTATTATTATTATTATTATTATTATTATTATTATTATTATTATCATATCCTTCAGAAATAACTACATTAGTGGAACTATACTCTTTAAAGTTAACTGGTTGTGGTTGATAGTGCACATTGCTTTATTTTGCTTATTGTGTGAAATAACAGTTAGGTTTATAATTATTGTTTGTTATCACGACACAGGAGGTCCCAGGAATCATGGCAACTTCGAGTGTAACCAACAGACGAGCTCAGAGTACACAGCAACTTTTAACAAATAAGGTAAGTTGAAGGATTCACATTTTATCCAACATCATATCTCTGTATGATGGAGTTTGTCTATATAATTTATGTTTTTAAATTATACCCCAGTCATTTCATTAGTTTTAAGAGTTTGTTAGAGTGTATAGTTTAAGCCCTAAATATTCAAATCTTAGTTCATTATCTTCTAAACTTCCACTAATTATTTGTAACATTGCTTAATTACCAGTGTTACTCATACCAACACATGGTTCAATTGAAATGTATGTTTGTAAATGTGTATTTTGGATTTTTGATAGATGAGAAAAACATCTGATATTAACTTTCTTACAAAATCCTTTCTTACTTTTTCTAATGATGCTTTGCTTCACAGGTGGAAATGGTTTATGGCCTTCTCTCAATGTTTTCATCAAGTGATCGTGATGACATGAGTCGTACGTTATTGGCTATGTCATCATCTCCTGATTCCTGCGTAGCCATGAGGCAATCTGGTTGTTTACCACTTCTCATCCAGGTACATACCTCAAAACATTTTTTCCAGTGTGAAAGGTAGAGCGAGTTGACGATGCATGTAATGGAGAGGAGTTATTCGTTTATTTACTGTCTTTTCTAGGTATAGTTTTTCTCTAACAGTAATAAACCATTTTTAGAATCTTCTGAATTTTAAACATTTATTTATATTTTATAATAATAAGTGGTATTCATTAACATTACATGAATTTTGGCATAACCAATTTAAAAATAATAGAAAGCAGAATATGGGTAATTACCTGTAGTATCTGTTAAGAGTACAGAATGCTACAAAGAGTTTCGTTTAATAGACAAGCGTTATCATTGTATGACTTTTAATTTAAACTGTGTCTTTATGATATAGGTAAAGTAACTGGTTGATATTTACTAATACTAATAAATTTGTAAGGGAGTAATTACCTGTAGTTGCATTATTTTGTAATTGCCTGTAGGTACTGTTGTGTAGTTAAAATTTATGGATTGTGGACAGCTTGATTATATTTTATGATGAATTTTCCCAGTTACTTCATGGTGGAGATGGTGATATAGCTCCTACCAGGGAAACTCGCCTGAGAGCAGCACAGGCTCTTCACAACATTGTTCATTCCCATCCGGACGACAAACGAGGAAGAAGAGAAGCTAGGTAGGAAGAAAAGTATAACCTCATGTAGTAGAATGATCATTGTAGCATTTTCCAAAATTTACTATGTATTTATTTTTTTCCCTTACAGTGTTTCATATATATTTATACCAAAAAACAGTGGAATATTCCATAATTCCTTAAATTTCCTTCGATTTTTTCAATTACGCAGTTTACAAGCTATTGGCATATCATATAGAGTAGTGATTTTTATTTGTTGTAGCATTTATGCATAAATTAAGATTTGAATAGGGGAAAGGAATTACTGTATACTTTCTTAAACTTTCATCGTATTATAATATTTCAGAGTTCTTAGGCTGTTGGAACAAATTCGTGATTACTCAGATTACTTGTATGAGAGATTAGAAAGGACCAGTGCTGGCAGAGGTCCTTTATTGGAGGACGACATGGACCGACATCCCTGTCCGGCCATGGCCGCCTTGATGAAGCTCTCCTTTGATGAAGATCATCGCCATGCCATGTGTTCCTTAGGAGGACTACACGCCATTGCTGAGCTCATAAGACGTGATCATGATGGGCACGGCTCCACGACCTCAGACCAGTACTGCATTACTCTGAGAAGGTTTGTGTTTACTCAGTTACACTTTGGAGTCCTACTGTGATAAAGGAAAGCATCATATTTTTTACTATCATGATACTGTTGAAAGTATGTGTACTTTTTATGTTGTAATAATACGGAAGGAAGTATTGAACTGTGCAGTGTGTAGATTATATTGTAGTTCAGTAAACATTTTCACTTTGAGTTGAATGTAGCTAAAAGATTTCAGTCACTTGATTGAATTATTATTATTATTATTAAACAAAAACATTACAGTATTGTGGATCTTAAATTTCAGTATTAATACATGTACTGGCACTACCTGTACTATTTTTATATTATTAATGATAAATGACTAATTAGAGTATGTATTATTGTCATTGATAGGTATGCTGGTATGGCTCTCACAAATCTCACCTTTGGGGATGGTACTAATAAGGCCCTCCTCTGTTCATTCCGGTCATTTATGAGAGCATTGGTTTCCCAGCTTCATTCCCCAAGTGAAGATTTAAGACAGGTATGTGTACTGCATCAGGTTTCCTAGCTTCATGGAATATTGTTGAAGGTGAATATGCATTCTATTCAGAGTACAGTACTCTCTTCAACATGACTGGGAGATGTAAAAAATATTTTTTATATCAAAAGGTTTTTGAATGAAATTTGTTTCTCAAGAATAAAAACACAGATGAAATGTAACTAAAGAGTATATATTGATATCTCCACTGCAGTAGTCGAAAACACTGCAAGTTGTATAGTCAGACCTGGCTGTATGATTGAGATGCATTCCAGCATGACTACAGTAGTTGTAAAAAGTAAAATTGGATAGAATAAGCTTAACTTTTTTTAGGGAAAAATACAGATAAATGCCAAGTGATTGCATTTTACCAACCCTGTGCCCCTGAGATTCATTTCAGCATGACTACAGTAGTTGTAAAAGTTAAAATTGGATAGAAGAAACTTAACTTTTTTTTATGGAAAAATACAGATGAATTCCAAGTGATTGCATTCCACCCGCCCTATGCCCCTGTACTTACATATTTTGAGGCAGATACTAATCAATATTTTGTAAATCACGTATAGTATCACATAAAACATAAATTTACAAGAAAATTTATGTAGATGTAGATTTGGGGGAAGGTAGCATACCTTTCTAAGAGATTGCAACCAACCCATGACCCTATGCAGCCTAGTACCTTGGGGCAAAATTGATGTAATGCTTTCTAAATTAACTTAGAATTTCAGGTCCCATAAATTTGCAAAAGAAACTATTTGAAACATTTTAGAAATGCATCATAATCCATGTCTAGCACAAGCAAAGTTTGTGGTAGCCCCCTGTCCCTTCTCATAGTGCAGACTGCTTTCATCATCATCATCATCTTTGGTGATGTTACTGGTACTTTGTTCTTTGTTACGGTGATATATTCTGTCCATCTTGACCTCTAGAGCCTAGATCTTGCAAATTTGTTTAGACATGGAAGCCTCACCACACACCTACTCTTCACTTGGGAGATAAATTCAAAACACTGTATTCACAACTGTTGAATGCAATCAAACATTACATTTAAAACACGCCTAAAGTATGCTCAACTCTTGGCATGTGTTGATCGCTGGATGCACACAGATGCCAAGCTCAGGATCACATACGTAGTGCCCTCGCACAAACTATGTAAACAATGTTGTGTGTAACAATTCAGTCTCTTGTAACAGAAAGAATACTGCTGCGTAGTTTGTAGTTTTTTAAAAAAACTTTGATTGTAAAAATACTGTAGTTAAGGTGAATTTTAATTGAAGGATGTTTAATTTTTAACATTTAATCTAATTGAATATATCTTATAAGCAAAAAATTTTTTATTGAACAATGATATAGCCAAGACTGACTGTTTGCCATATAACTGTGTGGCTTGTTAAGTAAGTAAATTCATGTTGGGTTTTATTCCAAAAGTATCTCTTCTTTGTCAGAATACTGAGTATTCTTCCTTTACCAGGGTATTGTATTGTATGACTATACAGTTGTGACTGTATTCTCAAAATTGAGGTCACACTTGAAACTACAGTTGAGGGTATATATGCAGTTAATTTTTGCAAAATACTTCTATCTTAATACATGATAATGTGTTTCTTGCAAAGGTAACCGCAAGTGTACTTCGTAACCTCTCTTGGAGAGCTGACGGAGGAAGCAAAGCAAGCTTACGTGATGTTGGCGCTGTTGCCATTTTGATGCAGGCTGCCCTATCAGCTCGCAAAGAGTCAACTCTGAAAGTGATACTCTCAGCAGTATGGAATCTCTCAGCACATTGTAGCATTAATAAGGTGAGCTCTTTTACATGTGATTCATTGCGTGAATTGCATAATTGGCTGTTAAAATTCCCCTTGGCAATAAGCACTGTGTATTTAATGTACCCTTTTACTATTCAGCAAGTAGATTTGTGCAAAGCACCCACACCCAAGTTTCTTTCTCTGTAAACATCCAAATTTTTTCATGCAGTGTCTTTTAAATTTGATGCTAGCTCTGTCATCGTGGTAGCATGTAATTAACCCTTGATGTTACCGAAATTGCAATTCATTCTTGAAAGGGTAATCATCAACAGTTTTTCTATCAAAGCATTACCCATTGTATTTTAGCATGATGTTTCTAATTGTGTAAACTTAACCAGGTTGGATTACTTGGAACAAGTACTGTAAAGAACTGTTGTATTATTGAAGTACTGCATATTTGTTGCACTGTACCAAAGCATGCATTTTACAGACGAATCTGGCAGTTTGCTCATTTTCATTTCACAATAGTTACTGCTATATAATTCAGGTGTGAACCCCTATTTTCATTTTTTTTTTCTATGTAACTTTAAGTAAATTTTACCATATTGTAAAAATATGACTTTCAAAATTGTATTCTTGACAGGTAGGGTCAATTATGTTTTTAAATACATTAACATGTGTAACAGGGAGATAATTTTGATTTTCAGGCTGAAATATGTGCTGTGGATGGGGCCTTGGCATTCATTTGCAGTACTTTAACTTACAAGTCACAGTCCAAAACCCTCGCTATTGTTGAAAATGGCGGTGGAATACTCAGGAATATATCTAGTCACATTGCTGTCAGAGAGGATCTCAGGTAAGATTCCTATGATATGAAGTTTAGGAATGTCTTTATTAATAAATGTTAAATTGAATTTCTTTTTATTTTTGTTGCGTAGTAATATTTATGATGTGGCATGATATTTTTATAATCTTTACTCATTTAATATTTTTTTTTTTTTTAAACAGGCAGGTGCTTCGGGATCACAGCACATTAAGTACATTACTAGGTCAGCTTAGGTCTCCAAGTTTAACAGTTGTCAGTAATGCTTGTGGTACTTTGTGGAACCTCTCGGCCAGATGCAGTCAAGACCAAAGGGAATTATGGGAATTGGGAGCTGTACCAATGTTACGATCACTGATAAACTCCAAACACAAAATGATTTCAATGGGATCCAGTGCAGCACTCAAAAACTTACTGCAAGCACGACCGGAAGGCATGTCTTTGACAGATCCAAGGCAAGGAATGGGATTACCCTCTCTTCAGGCCCGAAAACAAAAAGCTTTGGAACAAGAATTAGACCCATCATTATCTGAAACTTGTGATAATATAGAAACTTCCCCAAGGTCATCCCCAACTCATCCTCAGGGTAATGATCCCCATTTTTATGGGCAGCCTGGTGATAGCTCACAGTATTATCCTGGTGCTCGACCCATGTTCCATTCTTTGGGAGCACAGTATAATAATGTTCTAAGGTCAGAGAGTCGTGATTCCATATCATCAACACACTCAGATAATTCACACGATCGGATGAGACAATTGCTAATGCGCCATCAGAATGGTCGGGACAGTATTGGAGAAAGTGGCAGACCCCTAGATTTGTCTCTGAGATCAATGGCCCCTCCTTCACATTGTGTTCCAGACATTGCTCACATGAGTCATGATGAATTACAGAGACATTTGGACTCCAATGAGTTTAATGGGAGCGTAGATGAAATTTTTGCATCTCGCATGAGAAATTTAAAGGAGTATAGTCGGCAAGCAAGTGAATCTGTACCATTTACAGAAAACAGTATGAGTAATGGCACCAACAATTCTCGAACTGGAACATTCCATAGCCAGGGTCCACAACCCCCCTACAGCCCTTCTGTATCTCGTAGACGGACTTCCAACTCTGGTGAAGAGGAGAGGACTTCTTCTGTAAGTAGAAATTTTTCTAATGGACAGCAGCAACCGCATAATGAAGTTCATTATAATATCTATAGTAAATATGTGAATTACAGTCGCAATTTGGCTGAGGTAGACATAGAAAGTGATGTTCAAGAAGAACCAGTCAGTTTTAGCCATAAATATAGCTCTTCAAATACATTAGATAACCTTTCTAATGAATCAATGGCTAACATGACACAGAGCACGGAGAGACCAGTGCCTCAGATTGACAACTTTGTGCACGAGAGAAGAGATGCAAGGAAAATTGAGACTCGTGCTGAGCCTGAGCGTGATCCAGAAACCTACACTGACCTTGATCAACCTACAAATTTTAGTCTTAGGTAAGGAAATCTTTCCCTTTTTTCTCCTTAGATGAAATTAATTTACTGTGATAGAATTAATCATCATTAATAGATACACTACACAACTTAAATTTTCCTATGGAATGTTTCTCTTGCATGCTAAGAACAACCTATTGCCATTTCTTCACCAATGCTATACCAATTGGTCTGGAGCAGTTGGGTACTAGATCATGCTCTAGTACTTGTGGAATTACCAGAAGCCAACCAGTAGCGGTACGAGGGACCGGTACAAGGCACATCCAATCTTGCGATATTGTTAAGCTTATTGCATGATCTTCAGTGGTTTGTAACTACTGTGATATTGGAAATTTTGCTTAGATTAATGCTTCATAACAAGCACAGGGCCTTTTGCTAGTGTGCATAGTCTGATTTCTAAAACTTGTTCATATTATTCGTATTGCAAAATTTGTGGATAAATTTGAATGCTTTTCTTGCATAACATGTGTTCCCTGTGAAGGGTAGTACAGTAACCGGAAATATAGTGATGTTCAACCCTTGCAAAAACTGTACTAACTTTGGAATTATGTTTTAATTGGGTCTTGAGTTTTTTTAGGGAAAGTGAATTGAAATTTTCATTCTAGTATAACTGTGTAGGTATTCAAGAAATATTTTTCTTTAGGTTATGCAGCATCTGCCATTGAGTACTAGGGCACTGTATGTAATACTGTACTGCATTGTATTGAATTTGTATTCATTAAACTACAGTACTGACAATGAATGAACACTATACTATTGAGTATAGAATCCTTTTTTTATCAAGCTTAGAAGCAGTGCTTAGCGTGTCTGCAGCGATTCCCCAGTTGTATTTTTTCTCTTGAACAGAGATGATTTATACTGTATACTGTAAAAATTTTGTTTAGGTGTAATTATTAATATCTCTCTAACATGCCTCACTAAGGATACTGCTGCAGTGCTCGGCTAAAGTAGTTAGTGCCAGTTTTGAGTGTGTAGCACTCAGTATTAATCATTGATTGTTATCTTTTCTTGTGTGTATGTGACTGAGAGTATTTGACCGTACACTACAAATAAGCTAGGCCTTTAGATATCAAGAGGATAAACATGGATGGACTGAGTACCAAGTTGTCTTCATGAATTTGTTTGCTAATATTTCTAGAAAGTCAGACCCATTAATTCTTGTACAGTAATAAGATTTGTAATGTCTGAGATGGTATGGATTAATATATTATGAGGTATTTATAATTTCTGAGAATGAGTGCAGAGAGTAAGTTCTTTTTCTTTTGACAATTGAAAGGAGTACAATACTGTACTTAGTTGTATAGGAATATTTACTGGCAGCCCTTAGGAGAAATAAACAACAGGTTTTTGTAATTTTTCTCCAAATATGTAGTTATCCATACCTGTTTGTGTGTTTTGGTGTTGCAGCTAGCTAACTTCTAATATAGATTAGTGGCAGTTTCAGAAGAAATGATAAGAGCTTTACAGTAGGCAGAAAAAGTAGTCATTCATTTTGTTGTTAGGTCACACTGCACCCCACACTGCAATCAACACTGAGCTGAATAATAGTGAATGAATGCTTTGTATAATAGTCACTGCTAAGAACTTTGCCTGGATTAATTTTAATGCAAATTGTCATTTATTAGATGTAAAACGTTAATGTTTTTTAAAATTGAAGTTTTCACAGCTACCATACAAGGATGAATTTACAGTGTACAATATTATACTATTGTAGTGTAATTTCTTCTTGTGAGATAATGTGCAATGTTGTGGAAAATACTGATATGCTGTGCTAAATTTTCATTTTTATCCTTTTTATCATACTGATATATTATTCTGCACTTAATTTCATTATTCTTGGTGAAAGGAGTATAAAAAATAATGCTCTTTGGAGTACTTAATGGAACTGAATACCCATCTCAACAGGTATTCTGAGGAACGTGATAGCGATGAAGCAGCCTTGTACCGGCGCCCTCCCAAGCCAGCTCAGGATCCCTCCTCCCAGTTCTTTGAATCTTCAGTTCATGATGACTCTGTCAAGACATACTGCACAGAAGGTACACCTTATGAAACACCTTACAATTTCTCCACTGCAACATCTATGACTGATCTTCGAGAAAGTGCCATCAAAGAAGAAGTCAAGAAAGAGGAGGCCTCAACACCTGCTAAGAAAGATGTAAGATCAGCTTGTTGTCATATATCAACTCATTATTTTTTGGTAGTTTTACCAGCCCACTGAGTCAGAACAGTTGACTCATAGGGCAGTATTTGTAATTGTAGTGCTTATCATTGGTGTTAGGTATGGATTTATTTGTGAATAAAACTCTTGTCTCTAAAGTTTTACATCATTGTGTTATAACAAACTTAGTTACCTGTGTATATTAGCTAATTCTTATTAATATGCATTTATATTGACAGAATTTTGTCTTACAAGCCAGAGATTCTTCATAAATATCTAACCAAACCACCCTTAGATAATGTATTAACTGCTGCACCTAATTTAGTGGAATTGAAATATTCAAACCATTATATACCTTGGGAATTTCAGCTAATCCTTAAGGATCACCTAACCATCGAAAGATGCTTAGAGGTCATCTAAATAGGACTTTTAATTCAACTTACCATTATTTCATAACATTTTCATCAAGTCATTAAGATGGAGACTTTGGAAATGCAGTAGAATTATATATAATTAGCATTCGTACTAATAATTCTTTTACTTTTCAAAATGTGCGTAACCAACCAGAAGTTATGAAAGCCAGCTTTCTGTGATGTGTAATTAATTACTAGTTATTCTGTAGGAAGTGCTAGAGTGCACATTTAATTCTGAAAAGACTGTGTTGTCTGTATGACAAAACAATCTACATTTAATTCCTAAACTCACTGCGCTTTGTAACGCATTTATGGAAAGCAGTGATGGTCGAAACTTTGTCAGTCATTTTTCATTTTTAATTTTATATTTCTTGCATAGTCAGACACCTCAAACTCCAGTCTTTGATATTGTATTCATGATATTGACTGGATGTTAAACTATTTTTTCCATGGTGGTTATTGACTGCTGAATTACAGTTTGCTAGACTTTGAAGTAATTTAGTGTATTTGTTTCATTATGCCAACCTTGTTTCAGGAGAAGAAAGAGCAGGATATGAAAGTTGAGAACATTGAGAATGGAGAGAATGATGATGATGTTAGAGACACCTTGGAGCCTTTACCAACTGGTATTCCAATCAAGAGTGGCTTAAGTTCTGGTATGATGACACCTGATAAACCTATCACATATTGTGTGGAAGGGACCCCTGTCTGTCTATCCCGATTTTCCTCGGTTTCATCATTAACAAGTGGAGAAATAAATGCTAACAATGACAGGTAAGTTTAGAGTAAATTTACCAAAGATATACATATATTGCAATTAGTTTTTGTATTATCTTCATGGAACATAACCTATTGCACATTAATTTAAAGCTAAATGAGATGATGATAAAGCAATGTTTTACATAGGGATGGCATAATGGGAGAGTTGTCAGAAGATGGAGAGTCGAAAGATCAAGTAGTAGCAAAGATAGAAAGTGAAAAAGCACGACAAACAGACAGATTGCAGAGCGAAGGAGGAGAACAGCAGCAAGATGGAAGTCACACACCATCTCTGCAGCAGCTAGATAGACCTGAAGGTATTGCTTCCTGCTTTAAAACTGCAAAAATAATTATTCAGTAGTTGTTAATGCATCAATTATGAAGTTAGAGTGATGTTCTATATACAGTACTTACAAATGGCTTAGAAGAGTTTTTGTGGATTCTTAATATTTAATAAGCATTATGTTTTTAACATTTTACTGTGGGTTATTTTTACATTTTCATTTGATGATTTCTCTGTATCCCTCAGGCAAAAGTGTACACTATGAGGAAACCCCTTTGATGTTTTCTCGAGCTACATCAGTATCATCTTTGAGCAGTTTTGAAGTGCAGTCCATTCAAGATGATCGTAGTTCTGTTGTTTCTGATTTTAGGTAATATTCTTCATTGTTAGTAAAGTATACTTTAAATATCATATGTTCAGAGATAGAATCCATGTAGTGTATGGTGTACAGAATAAATACGAGTACAGGTAAAATTACGATATTGTAGCTTTGATTAATCAGGGACACTTTTTATCCTTAACAGATGGTAAATGTAATCAGTATGTTGAACGCATTGTATGTATACTGTTACCATATGCATAAAATGCTATTGAGGCAATAATCTTTCACAAAAATAATGCAAAATAATTAAAGATAAAGTTTATAAACTAGAAGAAAATAAACACTAGAAAAGGGAAGTAAAGATAAGAAAGGATATCTCAAAGAAAAATTAAGAAGAAAATAGGACATGAGAAGAAATGTTTATTACAAAGTTAAATATTTGGCAGAAACTAGCAGACAAAGGTTAGATCTTCCAAGGACTTATATTAATGTTATCAAGTAGTTTAACCAAGCTACTGATTCAAATATCAAATTACAAGAGCATGTATATGAATTTTTCATTTTGTGGTATTATTTCATAAAGCTACATATTTTTTGTGTTAAAAAGTATCATGGATACAGGAACAATTAACTTATGTCAGTTTGAGGCTTTTAGGATGAGTTTTTAATATGTGTGAGGTGCCACTCAACTTTACTGATATAATTTTGTTTTTATTTTTAGTTTAAATTATTTAATTACATACTTAAAACCCTTTCTTTTTTTATGCTGTATTAATTTATTAATTTAGCTTTTCTGTGTTGATTATTGCCGACATGAAAAAACTACTGTGGAGATCATATTCAATTATTAATTTTTTAAACGTCTCCTAAATATTACAGTATCTTATGATTATATTTTTCAGCCGATTTACAAGCGGTGCCATATCACCAAGTGACCTTCCAGACTCTCCTACACACACACTTCCTCCTAGTCCCAAGCGATCTCGACCTCCCTCGCAGCCTTTCAAGCAGCCTCCAGCACCAAGTAAGTGCAAAAAGAAAATGAATTGTATAGGTTTTCACTGCATAGTTTAATGAACTCTAATGTAGTGATTGTAAGCAGAGCAGTGGGCAAATGGATAGTAGTTCAAATGGTAGTGTTTCATTGGAACATTAAATATATGTGAGAAAAACAAAATTTGATAAGTCTTGAAAATGAAAGCACAAAAACAATGAGTAAGATTAACGCTTTGTTGAAATGCAACAATTTACAGAAAGTATGAAGAAAAGATGAAAAGTATCTAAAAAAATTTAATAAAAGTATGACATGTAGACACATTAGACATGGGGCACAATTGTACAAAGTTAGCAAGAAGATGGGAGCTGTCACAGCTGTATGAATGCATGCAGACTCAGGTTATGGTTATGGTTAAGACCTTTATGAGCATTCACCGTCACCGCCACATAGTCCTGGCAATTTTTCTACTTCTTGTAGTAAGAAGATAGTAAAACTGGGTACTGTTTTGAACTGCCACAAGTTAATAGATAATAGGTGCATTCAGTTACCCTTCCATGACAGTGTCCATTTGTGACAAATGGCTGAATATCCAGGTAAATGACAGTACAGTAGACTAAATACCCCAAACTGAGATAAGTACCAATATTTATTATTATAGGTCCACAAGCCATCATGATGGATGTGAAATCCATATATCTATTGATAAAAGTGTTTTCAGCTTTTGTAAACCAATTAGTCAGCTTGGTTTCGCAAAACTGGTAAATAATTTACTGAATACAGTAGTATTCATTTTTAGATGGGTCACCATTATCATTATGAATTACAGTAACTGTAGTTTAATGAGACCACAAAGTCATCTCTAAGATACCCAGGACAAGATGACAGAGTTTAAGAATTATATGGATAAATGTTGCATTTTATTATACAGAGATCATATGCAATTACTTAGTACAGTATTAGTAACTAGTGCAGATAAACTGGTCAGATTGTAAATTTGTGAATTAAGTTGTAAATTAAATTCATCTGAGGTAGGTAATGATATTTTGAATTTTATTCCAGGTGCAAGGGCAAGTACAGGTGTGTTCAGTGAGGCTCCTAGAGCTTGGGTGGAAGAGGGAACACCAATTGAATACTCACGTGCAACATCATTGTCTTCTCTCACGATTGATGATGACTTGCCCATTGTTGGAGATGGCATTCCTAGGGTTAGTATTAGCACTTGAGTACTGTATTGCATCATTAGTTATTTGAAGTCAAGTCTTAGTCAGATATATTTTAATGTAACTTGTGTTATTCCTTATGATTGTATGCTATAACAGTATAACTTTTCCTGCTCCTGAGCTCACTGTTTAGTCTTTATTTTTCTACCATATATGTAACATAAGATGTAGTGATACACTGAAAGTTTTTGTGAAGTAAGTGGAATAAATTTTTTCAGCATATTTAAATTCAACACATTTAATTGTTGTGTAAATACATTCCATTAAAAGGATCGTCTACGTGGAGATGGGAAAGACAGCAGTGAGACCAATACAAGTGATGCCTCCCGTACCACCTCCAGGGGTTCTCATTCTGAAAGACATGTACCACGCACTCATGCAAAGGTCAGTTGAGTATTTATGGCAGAAAATTGGGATAAAAATTAAAATAACAACAATAATGGTGCAGTAATTTCCGTTCATTATTTTATATCAGCCATAGGAATAATCTGGCCATTAAGCATTTCTTGCCTATGTTATTAATAACAAAGTGTGTCTGGTAAACGTTAAAAGATTATAAACCAAAATAATGGTTTGAGTAACATGTAGTATGATTTCAAAGTGTACAATTGACTAGGGTTTTTAGTGCAAATTAACATTTATGCCTTACTTGTTTTGCATTAGAAGTATTGCATACTGTGAATGTTTCCAAGGAGATTTCATCTGTCTCTTTACGGGAAAATTTATATTTATTCCAAATTCCTGATAAAAAATTATATGCTAAAAAATAGAAAAATTCAAAATATAAAATATTTCATAATTCAAAAGGTAATTAAAATTCTCTATTTTAAAGACCATAATTAATATTATTAAAGTCTGTTTATACTGCAATGGAGACCACGTTTTATTGTTGATGTTTAACTGTTTTGTTTTCCATGTAATGTTGACTGGCTGTGATAATGAAGGGAACTTTTCAAGAAATGAGTATCATAAAGACCAAGTTTTGATTGCAGTAAATGTTTTAGAATTACAGTACAGTATAGTTAATTGTGGTATTTGGGAATTCTGTATACAGGAAACTGCAATGCATATCTTAAAGCTACTGTACTGTGCTTAAATAAAAAGATACGGAATAGTGATTTTTTTATCTTTGTAGGAGCACCAAGACTTAGATTCTTGCAAACAAGAATCTGAGAGGGCTGAGGATAAGAACCTTAATGAATCATCTGAACATTCTGACTCGGACATCCTGGCAGAATGCATTAGTTCCGGCATGCCAGATAATTCGTAAGTACAAGATAAATTCTTTCAATAGATTTGGATGATTAAGATGCTAGATATTTAAATTTTTCCTCTATAATCAGAGGTTATAATGTAAGTTCAAAGTCAGTCTTGTCCTTATAGTTGGATGCTGATGAAATTTTCTATTAACTTTTTTCACATGCAGCACAGCTTATGTAGTTCTTCAAAATACAATTTTATATAGTGAACAACAAAACATGATTTTGTTGTACGGTACTGTACTCAAATGTAGGCATAAGTCTTAAACATAAAAACAGGAAAGGAGCAGAAACATAGCATTATCACATTTATAAAAGAAATTAAACCACTTGCAGCAGCTCCACAATCACACAAGTAGAAGCAAACCAGTCAGACACATTGTCCATCTATGTAGACTTTGGCTTAAGACAAGGCAGCAGGTTAGAAGTCTTCTGATTACATGCTTTAGAACTTTGACAGTTCTTGACTGTGGTAACATAATTAAAAATACAGTAAATACAGGGACAATGATGGACTGTAAATACAGTGAATAACTAGTGTATGAAATTATTTACAGTAAGAGTTTGATCAGTACCTACTTTTGTTAGAAAATTGGTACAATTTACAGATTGGTAGAAGGAATGCAGAAATTAATATAGTAATAGAAACTCACAGTAGCTTGCAATACAAACATATAAGTAATCTACCTGATATTTTATACTAAATTTTCAAATAAGTAAGCTCCTACACCAGTATTTAGAAATATATAAATAGTCCAAGTCAACTCATTATAATTTTAACTTAGGGAAAATTGTTTTATAATTAAAACTTTTAGAATAAGTGCTATACAGTTATTGAAAAGTCTAATATGTAATTCCTTAAAATAATTAAGGACCACAGAATGGTATTATGTACTTTACAAAACATTTCATTTTTTTAATAGTTAACTTTGAGACAAAATGTATCTTTAATCATCCAAATTTATGCATAATTACAGTACGCTTTATTGTAGTTGTATTACAATTTTTTGTGGTTTTCTTATGAAGCTGCTCTTGCTTTTAACTTCTGTTGTCTTTGCTGGTTTGTGTAATATTAAGAATATGTGATGCAATAAGTGAAGATTCATGGCAAGTTCTGAAAGCCATGCAAAGGTTATATAGTAGTTATAAAAAGTGTTGGAGATGGTTTTGTATGCTACAGAATGATGTTGTAGCACAATTTTTTACCAAAATGGTATGTTGGGAAACCATACAGGTAAGATTACTAGAAGCACAGACCTTGGGAGGAAGGGATGAAGGTAATATGTATTCTGTAAGAAAACATGGGCTTCTTTTCTTTTCCTTGAGAAGGTCACGTAAACAGATAAAGATGTACAGTAATTTATGAAACATGATACTGTGCTGGAAGGTTTCCCTTTTAAGTAGTATGAGGAAAGCAACAGCAAATAGAAATTTTAACATTTCTATATCTTAATTCAGGGCCCTGGTTAAAGTAAAGTATTCAGTGACAGTAATGATAACAATTATTGTTATTACTATCATTAATAATAATGTCATGCAGTTGGAACTTCAAAAGTTCAAACAAAGATGAAATGAATTACTGTACTACCCTAATACAGTTCCCTTTGCATTTTAATAATTTACTTACATTTTATTTATTTATTTATTTATTTGTTAGTTTATTTTTTCTTTTATTATGAGATCTCTTCTTTCTGTATTTCCCTTTACCTCCTCTTACTTCTTTTGGAAGCTTGAATTTCAAGCCAGTGGCCCCTGTGGGGTTGTTCCATATGAATAGGGTTAATCTTCTGAATAACAGTAATAATAATATCATTATTATTGCCAAATCAAATTATTTACCGATTTCAGTGGGGTGTTCATTAATCCTCCAAATGAGGAAATTATTTAAGAATGTAGAGCTTACTTACTGTAAAACATGCATGAATTATTTGTAATTTTTTTTTTCACAAGAAGAATTCCCAATGAGCTGTGATTCTCTTTACTTAATCATTTACTGTTCAGTAATTATATAAAATTTATTGATGGCATAATGAAAGGTCTCCCATCTTATAAGTAAGGGTGAATATGTAAGTTTAATACCTGATTGCTTGCTTTGATGTTTGAATTCAATGACATTACACTAGGAAAAATGTGAATTCAATGACATTACACCAGAAAACATTTTTCCTAAGAAGTTTTAGTATTTTTCCAAAGCATCTAAGGGGTTTATAAATTCATTTTTCCTATTATAGTATTGAAGATAGAACATTTCTTTTCAGCGACAATTTTCTTTCAGAAAGATTGGTAAAATTTTCCCTTTCTTCAGTGTTTGTGAATGCCTTGTGGTTAGTGTTTATACAACTAACAGATAATGGCACTGGTTACCTTAACGAAAATCATTGGCATACTATTCCCTCCACGGAAATATTTTTGTGTGTTAGTCCACATTCCATACATTACTCTTTACTCATGGCAGATCTATAATAAGAAGTGACGATAAAAGAGGAGACTTGAATTTGCAGGTTTCGTCTTGTATTTTATATTAATGAACCAAGTTTTTAATGAATGTTTGCTTAGTATATAAACCATTACAGTAGAGTATGGGTATTATAAACAGTGTTCTTTACTTAATAGACTGAAGTGGTATTGCATAACTTTTGTAACTACCATAAGTGTGTAAGGTATATACCCTTTGTAGGGTGCAAGGTCTTAGATCTTTAGTCAGTTAAGTAGTTTTAAAAGGGTTTCAGATGCCCTTCTAATACCTGTTCTTTAAATAGGAATCCCGCCTGCAGGTGAAAGGAGATAGTCTCTGTAATACTGCCTCATGTTATAGACAATGTTTGAAACTATTTAAGATTTATTTTTATTAATAACAGTTACCAAAATTAATTAATGTTAAGAGCAATAACACACACTTTTTTTAACACTTATTCGGGAATGTGTTAGCTGTTCCATTAAACCTCTTTCATAATTTATTATTTTACTTCAATTACATCATCTGTTTAAAATTTAGATAGTGTTTATTCTGTTTTAAGATTTTCCTCCATTAATGGGAGAAATTTAAGTGCATAATTCGCAGTAAGGATATAGATATTACTGATATAAATCTCTGGGGGGTTATGACGTTATGCACATTTTAGTCAACCTCTTCTTTTAAGGAATTTGAATAATTTTTACTATTTGAAACACAGCAGAGTTGTATTGGAGGATCGAAGGGTTGAAGCACAATTTGCATTATTTCAAAATCTTTCATTAAAAAGGGCCGTCCCTAAATACCATTTTACACATTGCTTTGATTTTTTTAATGTACCTCAAGGTGAGCACCTGAGGCAGGAGATTTGCACCAGTCCAGAAGTTCTTATTACTATTATTATGTAAAAGACTGAACTTTACTTCTGACAAAGTATTGGGGGTTTTGTTCGGGTGTACGAGTGGTAGTGGTAAAAGGTTATGAACTTAACACGGCAAAGTTTGTTACAATAGGATGTCCCTATATTTTTTTGTCAGACGCAAATAGCAGTAAGTATGCAAATAAACAAACAATAAGTAAGACCAGAGGGGTAAAGTGTGCCTGCGTGCACACAAAGATCGAATTGATTTTTCTTCGGAGAGTTGGGCTCGTCTTCAGTGTTGACCATGAAATATCCATACCTTAGAAGTGTATTTCACTTCTAAGGCTTTCTTTTCTTGTTTTTGTCTTTTGGAAGCTAAACATATTTGCTCTCTCTCTCTCTCTCTCTCTCTCTCTCTCTCTCTCTCTCTCTCTCTCTCTCTCATTGGAACTGCTGCATGCAAATGAGCTAGTGCTTGTAGCAGAATCTGATGACGAGGTGGTGGAAATGTTTAAAAGGTGGAAGTGTAAGCAAAACAAAGCTTATGGTGACTGGAAAGGAAGCATAGGATAAAGTACAACAGGAGAGTGGTCGTATAGTTGTTTATGAAAACGTGAGAGTTTGAACGGGATTACAAAATATACATGAAGAGATTTTTGAGGCCCAAAATATATAACCACCACAAATGAGGAAGAGAGAGGAGTCGAGAACTCAGTTTGATTTGTGGGCGGACCTTACAAGGGGTAGAGCGTTTCTGTTGCTTTGGGGACACATTGGACTCTGAAAGCAGGACTTGAAAGAACAGTAAGAAAGAGAGTAGGTGCAGCAAAGATGTAATGGAGAGATAGCTAGAGTACGGTAAATAAGTGTTAAATTCGTAAAGAGAACAAAGGCTTAAGAAGGGTACATGAAGCTTATATTACTCTGTGCATCAGAAGCATGGGCACTTACAAGGCAAATAGAGGAGATTTCATTTGAAAAGATGGTGAAATAAAATGTTGAATCTTATGGTCGGAGTATGGTGGGAAGATCGAAATATGAATGAGGCTCTAATGGCGAGATGTATCAAGAGGCAGGAAGAAAGAATTTAGATTTGAAGACTGAGAATGTTTTGACGACAGGTTATGAGTAGGGATGAGGAACAGTTGGTCAGAAAAGCACTATATATGTAAGTAGCAGGGCGAAGAATTGTAGGAAGACTCGAAAAATTATGGAAAAGGGGATGATGATAGGAGGCCAAACAAAAAGCGCGCAGGACAGAAGAGAGTGATGAAAACTCATTTCACGTCGACCCCATAAAGGGAAAAGTTGACGTAAAAACGTTTATGATGATGATAACGGTTCTCTCTCTCTCTCTCTCTCTCTCTCTCTCTCTCTCTCTCTCTCATTTTACGTTTTTCTGTTCAGTAACACATTTTTAGTAAAAGAATATTACAATTCTTTCTGTTATTTTTATCAGTGCGCACTGAACAAGCTATAAAGTATTTCGACAGGGAGAGAATATAACAAAACTGGTCGAAATTCGAAGAAATAATAAAACGAGCTGAAAGAGAAAAAATATAAAGAGTAGAGAAAGAGAGAAAGAAAAGGTGTGTCTGGGACCCTGCCAACTTGTGTCGTTTTCTTTTACCTCCTCGCCATCCCTGTCTCTCTCAACTCCCAGTCCCCAAACCACAGTGTCCTCCCTGTACCTGTCATGCAACATTTGGGAAGTGATGCTCTGGGTTGAAAATCATCAGGAAATTCCTCTTGTTAATGAGTATGACATTGAATAGAAATCATAGGGAGAGGCTGCTGTCGATAACGAAAACAGGAAATGATTTTATTATTGTCGTGTAAGTTGCGCCATGGTACAGAAGGAAATCGGTAATAGTATAAATGTTTCCGTAATTGAAGTATACGTGGCACGATGTTATAGAAGTAAACTAATGGTATTAGCAACCTTTCAGTAGTGAAATATGCTGGAATTAGTAGTAGGATGCTGTGTGAGTTGTAGCATGATTTTTTTTATTGAGGTATAAATAAGTGTGTGTGTGTGTGTAGTTAAATATTACTATGAGAAAAGGCATTGCTTTTATTATAGAAGAAAATTTTCTCAAGGGTGAACTAAGACTCGTGCAATCTGGTCAGATCTCTTTTGCCATATAATTGACAAGTTTGTAACTTCTGATAGGCATTAATTAAAACTAATATGCTCCAGGCTTCCAATAAACACGTAATAACTCCTTTTAATTATCTGGAGATAAAGAAAAGGTATTCCAAAGTTATTTACTGAATTTGTACCAGTTATGAAAATCTGTTCTCAAGAATGTATGGGAGAACGACTGTTTTTTTTTCACCTATTTTAAATATTTTCACTTTTATTGGTCGTCAGAAAGCCTAAGCAAGTATAATTTCGTTGGGGTTTTAAAACGAGAAGAAAGAGAGGGAGAGACATAAAACCTGATTAGAATAGCCATTTAATTGTCAAGGTTCGCCCACTAAGATCTTTAAAGGTGGAAATATGCTGAAGAACCGTGGCAGCCAAGATTAGAACCTCTCCAACCCTCCTCTCTTATCCTTCCTTTCGATCCCTTCCCCCCTCCCACCCCCGCTGCTTCTACTCTATGTCTGCTTAATTCGAGTGGCAGTATTAAAGTTAAGTCGACGGGGAGACTTAGAGTTCTGTGTTTGAAATGCCCGCGATCTTCTTCTTCATCTACTCTTTCTTCTTGTGTTGCAAGAGGCTTTGAGTGTTGCCAGATGTTTTGTATTTTCTAATGTTGGTTGAACAGTTGTCTTTTCACGGGTTTGCTTGTTTTAGCAACAGCTTGAAAAATGTAACAGTTTTATTAACCATTTTTGTTTGTTGTTGTACGCTGGTGACGTCATTATTCTGATAATTTCAGAATTTGCGTCGCTGTTGGTAGTAACTTGATACCTCTTTTGTAAGCACGGGAGTACCAGCTTGTTTATTTTTTTTTTTTTTTTTTCGTGGAAGAAACATTCATTATTGCATGTTTATGTTTGTGGCAGATTTTTTTCATTGTAATTATTTGAAGGCCATTTTCATAACTAGTTTTTACGTAGACAAAGACTTCCCTTCTAAGAGAGTATGACACTGTTTAAGGAGATTTTAAAAATAACCCGACACGTTGTAAGGTAATTCACACATTTTCCTCTTGAGCTTTTGCTGCATTTTGTGGAGTCCTGTTTCTTACCTGGTTGTATTCCTTTTATTCCTTAGTCAAGCGTAATCATGTCGTCGTTCCCTCCCATTTCCTGCTTGCATTACACTAATTTTTAGTGTGCCTTCAAACAAGGCATGACTTAGATTAGACATGTTTTGTAGAGTTTTTGATATGCAAAGCCAGATAATATTTATTTAACTATCGGAAAGAAAAGCTTATGTGTTTTAGTTTTTATATTCATTTATTTTTTTAAAATATTTTATTTTGCAGTAGTGTATTTTTCACCATAAAAAGTATGAGTCACTGATTTTTAACAATTCCTGAAAAGTATGACATCCTTTGAATCTAGATGAGAAACTGATAAAGAAGCCTTTTTCATCTCATGGTAGGATTCGAATTACGCTTTTTCATTTATTTTTCATCAGGATTCAGAGACTTGTGATAATTGTATCCAATAGTGTGGGGAAATCGAGAAGTTAAGAGGTCACTGTGGCTAGTAATATATATATATATATATATATATATATATATATATATATATATATATATATATATATATATATATATATATATATATATGTGTGTGTGTGTGTGTGTGTGTGTGTGCATGCTTGTGCAAGGCTTGAATCAACATTATTTTTAAGTAAAAGAAAAGATGAAATTAGTACAGAATTAGCAATGAATAAGTAAATTAATCAAGTTAAAACTGAAAGCGTACTGGTATGATCAGATCACCATACTTAATGTAAATTACGGACAACGACTGTATTCATCCGGCAAACTTATACCTTCCAAAGTTGGGGTATTTTTTTTTTTTGCCATATGTTATTCCTTGGCTTGACGTAACAGACCAAATATTTCCATCGTTAATTTTCGAAATGTTTGCAAATCCTAATATCCCGTCATTGGACATCAGAGGCAGATCGTGTGACTTTTTTTATTTATATTCTGTGTTACACGCAGCAGAATCTCTCTCTCTCTCTCTCTCTCTCTCTCTCTCTCTCTCTCTCTCTCTCTCTCTCTCTCTCTCTCTCTTGTCAAGGAACGGAATCAGAGGGATCATAAAGAATACAGATATGGCTTACGTCTGTAGAGGGAGGGATGACAAAGATTATTTTTATACTGTTAGTGAGATAAAGACAGGCCTGTTCTAGGAACATGGAAGATAAGAGGGCTCGAGAATAAGAGCAAATACCTCTGTTCGTCGCCTTGCGTTATGATTATTAAATATTCTTGATAGATAATGTTCTCTATCCGTCCTTACTAATAATAAAAAAAATGTTATTCTTTGGATGTAATTATGCCCAAGGCTTACGACTTACAGAGAATGTAGAAGAGGGCTGAATTATCCCGTCCATCTTTATCAGTGAACAATGGTCCATATTTATTATTGATCAAATTCAAGGAAGCTTGATTATCAAGTCATTCATTAATGATTAAATAGAATGAAATGATTTCATCAGGCCAGATTTTTTCAATGGTTACACTGAATGAAACTCTGTCATTTAGTCCGTGTTTTATTTTGACAATATTAAGATTTTCCCAGGCTATACCATCCACCTCGTAGAAGTAGATTTACAGATAAATTGCAACAGTTTTGCATTATCTGTGGTAGGGTTCGTTACCTTTACAAGTTTCTATTAGCTTTGTTCCAGCGATGACCAATTTATGGGATTGGTCTCCATTATCTTGTTGTTGAGTCGTTGGAACTTCAGTAGTTCAGACTGGAAGCATTTTTTTTTTTTTTTTGTAGAGCAGGCTCATATGAGTCTCATGTTAAATTTTATGTTTTTCATTTGTTTTTCCTTGTTGTTTCTCTATTGTACCTGTATTTTTCTCTTAAGGGGCTGCTTTTCATAAAAGGAAGTTTCATTAACTGCCCCCATATTTATCATTAAGTAAATATAAGGACTGTATGGTTCGCAGTTATCAATAACTTGAAACAGAGCATAGGTATCTGGTTCACACGCAGTAACGATTGCTTAATTAGTATGGGGTATGTTATTGTCTGTGATGACAAAGGAACCGATTTTTACTGCCTTTCGTCGCTTCCCAGTGGCGCTTGTGTTCTGACGCCGCCTGACGTTTTAGTACATTTTCCAACGACACACAAACGCATTGCCTTCGACCCTGATGTTATTTTTTCCATTCTTGCCTGTAATTGCTGGGAATGGCGGTGTTATTGATGCTTGTCAGAGAGATCATTAGAAGTATATCTCGTTTGTTTGTTTGTTACTTATGAATGTGCATGTTATGAAGGTTTTTATCCTTGCCAGATGCAGAATTGTCATGATTTTTTTTGTTTTACTTTGTTTACTTTGTTTTTTTTTATTCTTGTTAGATGCGGGTTTGCCCTGATGTTTTGGTTGTTTGTTGTAGTCAGATAGTTTTTTTTTTTTCTATCAAGACTTATATTCTTGTCATATGCTGTTGTCTGATACTTTGCTCATTTTTGTCAAATATCCTCATATCGTAGGTGGCATGTTGATCATGAGACATTTGTTCCTTTATGAATTCCAAACCTTGTTCACGGTTATGAACTTTCATTCACCTTTCAAAGGAAACATTTTTAGCCTTTCACTTTGCACCGAATGCCAATTGTACCTCGGTTTTAAGCTTCGTCAGATATAAATCACCTCCATTAGGTTTTGTATTGAACGTCATTTTTTTCTTTTGGACAGCTGTTTTTACTCGTAAGAGCAGTTGGTAGGGTGTTACTTGGAAGTACAGACGGAAAAAAATCCAGATGGGAGGGGAGAAATTGTATTTTTGGAGATAAAAGTGTGGGGAAATCTTAGAATTGAAAAGAAGTCTGATGAGAAGTATTGAATAATAGAAGCTTGCGAGACGAAGTAATATTTTGCTGAGATAGATCAGTTGGAAATGTGATATAGATGCAAGAACCAAGTGTTAATCAGGCTAAATTCACTCGAAGACAACGGCAGGACCGGTGCACCCCGGCACCTCTTTCAAAGCAAGCCAGTCGGCGGCTGAGGGACCTCCCCGTACCACGGCACCGCCAGAGAGAAAGAGAGAGACGCGCACGCACAGACCTACACACAAACACATCACAAGGGATCTAACGCGTCCCCCTCTCTCTCTCTCTCTCTCGCTACTCTCACACACTCTCATAAACCGAGGGTGTGCAGAACACGCGGTGGCATCGCTCAGCACGCGCCTCATAGCTCTCTCTCTCTCTCTCTACTTCCGAGACCACAAGCGGTGGTCTTCGTTGTGGCCCTACTAAGCTCCTTGGACATGTAGTAGAAAGGTGGTCATCAGGGTAAATTCTCTCTTAACATGTAAGAGGTGAACTTTATTTTATGGGTTTCATTCCATTTGAGTTTTTGACGTTCTTTGCATTTTCGTTAGATTATAACGAAGCTTTGGATTAATTGTGTTCGTGGTCGGACGTGAAGTGAGTGGAAAAATGTGAATAACTGATTAACGTTTTGTTATGTAACGCCTTAAGTAACGCGCTGGCGGTGCTTTTGCGGTCGAGTTAGAAAGTACGCCAGCTGAGTATTATCAGGAGTGAGTCAAAGGCAAGACATAGTCCTATCCAAAAGGAGTATATAGCGGTGGTAGGTGTCAGAGAGAGGATATGAGTAATGGGGAGGTGGAGAAGAGAGGTGTGTTGACATCTGCTGCCACTAAACGTCGGTGTTGAGGCAGGACTCGTCCCCTCCTTAAATCTTCCACTTCGGTAAAACACGGCTCCTACGAGAGGATTTTTCCTGCCCTTTGTTCGAAGACTCGTCCTTTGGCTGGGGCATTACTTCACGCCTAGTTAGCAGAGGTAAATGTCCTCGGTTTGTCTGTTGTTAAGTGCTTTATCTCTTGATTTATTTGTATAACATATCATCAGAGAAATAAAGGAGACGCACGAAGCTTCATTAAGAGCAAATGCTTAATAGTACAGCTGTAATAACTGGGCTTGACGTTCTCAGATAACCTTAGTTTATTTTGAGTAAGAAAATCATGGCGATCACATGAACATCCCTTCTGGGTCATATGTTTTTAATGGGATTAGATGCCTCAGTGTGATGTATATTTATGTCTTACAAAAATATTTGTATAAGTTAACAACTTATGCAGTTAGCCTTAAAGTCTGCATTTTCAGCCAGGTTTATAGGAGTACATCTCACTTGATTTTTGCGAGATAAAATTTTCTGTGTAAAACAATACTTGGTAATTTGATTTTTCATTGTAGTTGTCATTTGTTGGTTGTGCTGTGTCGTTGTATTTAAGTTTAGCAGGTGTGGATTATTAAGTCTCCTGTTATCTCTAATTAGCGTATGACACAATATATGGCAATTGAACCATTTTTCTATTTTGTGGAAATATTATCAGCATGGAAAAGTAGATTTGTAGTATCGATCACGTAGCTTTATTGCGCGCTCTCTCTTTTCTCTCTCTCTCTCTCTCTCTCTCTTCTTCTTCTTCTTCTTCGTAGATGAACTAGTATCGTAGTATGTTTCTCCAAAGTATGAAAACACGGCCTTAATGCCGGAACAGCATCATCAGTGTAAATCTTGAAATCTTGCCTGTCACCGACGACAAATAGTATGAAGATCACCATATAATTATCACTGTCCACAACTCTAGTGAAACCATTTCCTTGGTACACGTGGGGCTGTGCTTTGTCTGCCTGAAAGTTGATTTTCCACTCGGGATCAGACGCTGGCATCCTGGAATTTTATGGGTCGGAGAGAGTGGTGGCGTTAAGATAAGAAAGCCGGCGATTCGTCGAAAACTTGTTCCTGAGTGAGATATAGAGAGAAAGAAGGAGAGAGGAAAAACTTTTTGCTTCAAGATAATCTACTCATGAAAGAGAAAGAAAAGTCTTTTAGAGTTTACGCCCAAGAAAGAAAGCTCCTACTTGTTCTTGATAGAGAGAGAGAAAGAGATATATTTTATATATGTATAAAAATAATATACTCGTACGAGAGAATGAGAAGCTTTAAAGAGACTGCTTCTGAGAGAGAGAGAGAGAGAGTCTAACTCCTGAGAGACAACAAGACTGAAGGAAGATTGTGATAAACGTAATTTAGCCCTAGCAAAAGTGTCTCGTTGTTCTCAGCATTACGTCTTTCTCATGGACAAAGTAAGACAGATAAAGATGGAAAACTTCAGGAAAGATTTATTACGCCTGCAACTGATGTTACGATGCAGTCGAGGTTTTTAGGGTTAAAGACAGAGCCTGTTTTTGACATCCTGAGCGATGGCAAGCTTTTTTTTCTTACGATATATAAGGCTAAGCTTATCTCCCCAGAGAGAAACTCTCCGGGGAAGCTCAGAAGACGAGACGAACAAGATTCTTGAATGGAGAGTTTTGTCCATCCCGATTTCTTCTTTGAAAGCCTGCTTTGTTACTGAGGCTACAGCTTTGGTTGTGTTTGTGTTGATTAGGTAGTAGTGACTAGGATTAGGGATTGGTTTGGAATTTCTTTGAATTTACCAGGTGCGTTTGTATGTTGGTTATCTCCCATCTCGTATAAATCAACATAAAGAACAAGAACGTACATAGCAAATTCAAAGAAATTCAAAACCGACCCCTAATCCTAGTCAGTAGGACCTAATCAACACACAAGCGCAACCAAACTCACACACACACATAAAAATATTATATATATGTATATGTGCATATATATATATATATATATATATATATATATATATATGTATATATATATATATATATGTTTGTGTGTGTGTGTGTGTGTATGTATGAAGTGTGTGTGTGAGTTGAGTGTATCACAGTTTCTATTATAAGATGCTGAACCTTATACCACGCCTACCGTCGTATCTCAGTAGAATGACGCCATTAATTCTCACCTCATTGCGCCCTAGCCCATTACTTCTCCTCCACCCGAAAAGTAAAACTGCTCATAAGCTCCTCATTCCCTAAAATGGAGTAATTTCTATTCTCTCTTGAATATGAAGCAGCCCTTACATCCTCGCCCCTCCTTGTGTTTTTCAGAGAGGAGTCGCGACGAGCCCTTGCGGTCCATTTACTTGTTAAAAAGATTTAAAAGTTATGATTTCATCGAGGGTTCTGAGAATCCCCAGTACCCGTAATAAGCTTACATCATACTTAATGTAGAACGTGCTTTTGGTGACACTGAAATGTTTACCAGTGTTGTTGAGTGGGCCTGGGTGTTTTGCTTTGCATACCATCCATTTAACCTGGGGATTTTGTAAATCCTCTCTTGCTAAACTTCTCTTTTGTTGTTGAAACATGAATCCGTTTGTCGAGTCTGAAGTCTGAACCTGTTTTTATCACGTGTCCGTCCTCACTACTTTCTTTCTCACTCTCTCCTCTTCATTATATTGTGTATTTGAAGATAAAGGGAAAAGATCGTGGAATTCATCCTCATATTACCGTCCTTAGCATTTTATACCTCCATTGCTATTTTCTCAACCCCCTGCCGTTGTTGAAAAGCCCCATTGCCTTATTTCTACCTTCCTTTGTTTTTGCGACTCCACGCCAAACCGTTCTCATATTTCGTAATATCGGAGGACATTTCCTTCGCCCTTTCGGCATTCCAGACTCAAAGGTTTCTCCTGGAGATTTTGAAGTAAATTTCCTTTACATGTCCATAATTAGAGAGGAAGTTCCCGGCAGTCATTCCTTTACTTATCGTCGAGACATTGAAAAGTGCCTCTTAATTCACTCGCTCTCGCAGCCGTAATAAGATTTCACTGCAACATTCTGTCGCGTATCCTTAACGTTCATCTGTTGATCACCCTCCGCGTGGTTGTAAAGTAATTTCTCTATATTTTGAGTCTCTTTTCTGGTGTCCACCCTTTTCGCCGTCGTCTTTCAGCCGCGAATTGAAAAGTGCGGTTGGATGGCTGCGAAGACTTTGATTGATTTACTGGGTGCTGACGACGGGGGAACGATTGTTCGTTCGGTGGAAGTGCGACAGAGTGAAATTGAATAGTTGGGTCATTGGCTTCGGCCGTTCGATTTGATTGGCTGGTTATTGGGGTGAGATAAATAATGCCTCGGGCCGGGAAGAGTTAAATTCCTTTAGAAAAGTAGTAGTGAAAGGAGCAATAAAAAGGTTCATTTTCTCAGGAGAAATTTACCCCATGTTTACTCAGGAGTTTTCTATTCGGGTGGTAAAAAGTAGAACAGAGCGATTATTTCGCGAGAGACCGGTGAAAATAGGCTTGTGACATTCCATACACCCAGTTTTCGTTGGAGATATCGCAATTTATTGGTTGTTAGTGCAGGGTCATTCACTCCATGTTTACTGCCGAGATAAACATCTTCCGAGGGCATCTTCCTTTGACTTTCTCCCTCTTCAGCTTCCTTAAGACCCCTAGAGCATTTCGGGCCTGTTAACCATCCGTAGCGTCTCGGAGAATTCCCGGAGATCTTTTCGTATGTTAATTGACCCAGTAACTATCTCAAAGGGTAGATGGTTCACATTCATTGAAGATACAACGGAAGTTGAAAACATGTCACGTGGCATGTAAACCCAGCACTTAATCGAAGCTGGTAGTCGATCGATATTTTCATGGCTTGTTCAGTCGTTTGGGTGATTCGGGATCATGTTCTCTTTCTTTACAGGTTTCATGTATACGGTTTAATAAAGGAATGTTAGGTTAAATGATCGAAAATTGGTTATGTTTAATACCTTTGGAGTGGGCCCTCTGTGTTCGTTTAAATCTTACTCGTATTGTAAGTGACATTAATACACTTATGGTAGAGACAAAAACGTCTATGGATCGTTTGTGGCCCACATTCATGTGCAAATGAGTAGTGTTGCTTTGGCATCCTAATGTGGAATATGATGTTTTCCGCATCATTTGATTCACCTGTTTAGAGGAGGTATGTTCTAAGTATTCCTGGCCTCAACTAATAGACGCCAACTTCTATTTAGAAGCTATATATTTTTACCCCTAAGCAAGCCTGACAGTAGATTGTATTGAGGTATTCAGGTTTTTTTTATTTAATGGTCAGTTAAGGTTAATCTATGACATTTTCGTGAGAATATTTAGATTTTACACGTGTGCGTTTCTTTCTTGGTTTTAGCAGTACCATTTCCAAGTTATGAATGAATAACAAGGAATGCGGCCTTATTTTCATTTTGA
>NC_089793.1:17120323-17200323 GCF_040412425.1 Macrobrachium rosenbergii | reverse complement strand
TATTGAAATATGTATTGGTCGTATTTTTATTATTTTTTGGGGTGGAGATAGCCTAGTTTTGATATATAAATTAATAATTGAAGGTAACGTCACTTTTTAGAGTTGTGGGGATATACGAGCTGGAATCATTTTGCACCATGCTGCACCACCAAAGCTTTAGTTAAAAGCCACAGTGATTGATGACAATAAATCCACATAAGCGGTAGATGCAAATCGTCTGACATTGACCAATTCTCTCTCTCTCTCTCTCTCTCTCTCTCTCTCTCTCTCTCTCTCTCTCTCTCTCTCTCTCTCTCTCTCTCTCAGAAAAGTGTGAAGTATGTTTGCTCAAGATGGTTAGCCAACGCATTGTTTCTGCTGTTTAACTCAGAGAGGCAGGAAAATAGTGACTGGAGGAATAAAAATGTTATTTCGAAGTATTTTTCTTACTGATTATCGTCTCAGACTTTTTATGGTTCTGCAATGACTTAGCAGCCAACCAATGTCATCTGTGCTTGTGTAGTAGGGTTCCTTATTCTTAGCCTTGATTGCTTGTGTGACTGATTTATCGAGCAGTATCTCCTCTCTCTCTCTCTCTCTCTCTCTCTCTCTCTCTCTCTCTCTCTCTCTCTCTCTCTCTCTCTCTCTCTCTCTCTCTCTCTCCTTTCTGTTTGCCATAACTTTATTGTTGATCATCATAATTCGTTAGCTTTCGTATTTTCCTCTTAAAAGTTTCGTAAATTTTCCCCCTTTTTCATAACACTAATAATTGTGAAACGCGCTGATTCTTAGTCAAATCCCAGCCATAACTGAACATATATATTCTTTGATATCTACATTATCACACATTTTTTCTATATCCACAACTGTCATTTACCTGATTATGTGCAGAATTAATCCAACAAGTGTTTTTTTAAAAATAATGAACTGTGTCGATGGTAATTATTAGCTTGGTGAATATATGCACATATATGCGAGTTTCATGCAGTGAATGTGTTGTATAATTTCAAGTTATGCCCATAAACAGGTCTTAAAATATTCAAAATATGTTAAATTGTATCGTACCTCCACCCTCCTATCTAGCATATATGTTTTAGGTTACGAGATTAAAACGCCGCCCCTCAATGCTGTCAGCTTTAGGTAGTTATTATTAATGCAAATGCTTCTGGTAGAATTTACATAATTCAGAATGTAAAATCTGCCCAAAAATCCAGGTGTTTGAGTAATTGTAGTAAACTCTGCTCATCCTAATGTTAATTGAATATGCCCATTTTTGCTCGTATATGCTACTCCGTTTGCTTCCCTTCAGGTGATGATTGAATCGAGGATAGTTCTTTTTTTTTTCAGGAATTGATTGAGTCATAGGTTGTTCGTCTCATACTAATTAATTACCTTAACCCTACCTCTTTCCCGTAATGTAGCATCGAGGCCTGTGCTATTATTAATATTATTATTGTTACAGTTCTTTCGAGCTTAAGAAGTCCTAATTCTTTTATGTAGCATAACATTCGACAGTTTCTGTATGCTCATTATATCATATTTGTAGATTAATACCCTCATGTTCTCGAACACCACTTTATGTCAAACTGCTGTTTGTGAAGTTTGCTGGCAATTTTCACTTCTTTGGCTTCCGTATTTATTAATTTTGGCTCGAGACCTAAGTGTTATAAAGGTCGAAATTGTTCTTGATAGGTTCACGATCAGGCGATTATTTAGTACCTTGAATTTAGCTGACAACAAAAAACTTACAAGAGAATTTTGAGTTGGTTATTGGGGAAAACTAAGAACTAGTTTTAAAAGGATGCAGTCGGGAATTTGACTGTCAAAAGTGCTCTATTTTCAAGATCCAAAACATAACAGAAAAGCGTACTAAATCTTTCTTTTCAGAAGTAGCAAAGTACAGGTTAATATTCAGTAGGCATCACAAAGCTCTGCAAAATAAGCACGAGAGTTTAGAGACTATTGTACTTTTAGCAAGATATGGTGAAGTTTAGAAACAGCCTGAAATTTCGGTCTGAAAAAACCTTAAGCTGTGTTTATATTGCACTACAAATAAATCCCTGAAGAATATTCATGATGTTGCCGTTGCTGTATAAAACATTCTGGGCTTGCATCTACACGGGCTCATGCTTCTTGAGCATCTCTCATTGCACTGCATTGTTTTGCAAACGCTTCCCTGGTAGAGCAAACAGAGGAAGTAAGACGTTCTTCTATTGTTTTCTTGGCAACCCTTGCATGAGCTGTGAAATATCTGAAGGTGACCAGATGGTCTTTGTGGCTTCCATTTACCACCCAAACTGACCCTCCATAATTTCACACCCGAGAGCGTCAATTTCATCCCTTCCCCTTATCTACACCCCCTCCCCCGCTTTTATAACCCCCCCTCTCATTTTGTACATTACCATTCCCTCTTATAGATTGTACCTGCAGGTCATGCGGTGTTGTCGCTTGGAAGAATGAAACTTTGGTATGGAAGGGGGGCTGGGGGGAGTTTCTCGGTTTAATACTCAGCGTATTTACTCATCTATTTTTTTTATTAATTGGGGTTTTAATTTGAGTATACAAATGCAAAGTCCCATACACTCATACAGTTATATTTAAATATAAATAGTGCTTTTCTTTTTTATTTCGTCGTATGTTAAAGTTGTATGTATTGATCAAACAGTACCTATATATATGTACTGTTCGTAAATGTTTCTTTTTCATATGTCCCTGAGATGCTTGTTTTTAAAGATATATATATATATATATATATATATATATATATATATATATATATATATATATATATATATATATATATGTATGTATGTATGTATGTATGTATGTGTGTGTGTGTGTGTGTGTGTGTACAAGCTAAAAGCAGTATATGTTGCGGCTTTTATCTTACTTATCCCGAAACAACTCGGAAACCGAGATCTAAATTTTGGGCCACAAAACTCCACTAAAAAATCGGATGGCGTATTGTTCGTCCATTACAAACCTTTCCAGATAATCCTGCTCTCACAGAAGTCCTAATTTCGGAAGAGGCTGAACTTGACCACCCATGAAAATAACATTTTCCTTCCGTGTAATGGAATGTGAGCTAAGTAGGTTTACCACAGTTTTCTGAGAGCATTTTCTAAAGAATTTCTCAAGTTTTTGTGGATTATTTTTTATGGTTAACTCAGGTTTATATTTCTTATACAGTAAATGCTCATTGATGTGTTCAGCCGTTATTTCTCCACAGTGCAAAATAGGTTGTTCTTCAGTTACAGTTGCAAGTAATTTGGGAAACATTGTTTTATACATATTTTGTTCTCAGGGTATGCTTCCATTTATGTAATTCGCCAATTGTACAGTAATAGTGTTGAGATCGAAATTTTTTTAATATCGGAAGAGGTGCTCATTCAATATTGCGATTGCTACGACTAGGTAGATGTTGGCATACATGCATGTGTGTATGTTTTATACAGTGAGTGTTTTCACACATTCTAGGCTGTTTTCACAGATTCTACCCTGGTAGCCTTCGTCCCAACGGGAAAATTTGTGGTATAGCAACAGTTGTTTCAATATTGCAATTGCGGCGACCGGGGAATCTGGTCAGTTGATTGATTTACAGTATATAATACAGAAAATATTGTAATTTCTCAGATTTTATATAAAATATTCCCATAAGTAGGTGTTTTCATTGTCAGTTTGCTGTATCAATGTTGTCACACTGACAGCAAGTGCTGCCACTTTCCTGGTATCGTCTCCTTAAGACACACCTAAATTAATCAGTATCTTACCATAGCAGATGGTGTTTCAGTGTTCTTATTTTCTTTGCCCTCCAAATTTGGAACCCTTTCCGAGTATGCGAGTCTTTTGAACGATTGAACTCGATCGCTTCTTCAACGAAGATTTCCATTCGAGCCGATGAATGCGGAAGCGCACACGCGCATTTTTATTTCCTTGGGAGTTTTTGCGTCTGTAGGTAATTCCGTTGAGGAGGTCGACATTCTAAGTGCTGATTCTGCTCTTTGCCTCTGACTTTTCTGCTGTATTGCGCTTGCCATGGTTTTATTGGCTCCTTTTTTTATTAGCCCATTACTTTCTAACGATTTTTAAATGCCATTCTTATTGCCTTAACGTTGCGGAACATTAGATGCGCTGGCATGTCGACTTTCAGGTTTTCCTTGTGTTGATTTAATTACCTTGCATTTTCAAGCATTTAATAGGCTTCTGTAATTGGGAGGAAGTTCAATAATAGCGATTTGAGTTTTTGTTGCAGTTAGGTTTTATATTATTACTCCATTGTTCATATTATTTTTTAGTTTGTGTACATGCATACATTTTCCTTTCCTTATCTTTTTTTTAATTCCATACAAGAGATTTTACTTGGCCATGAGTATTTTTCGTAATTTGGGTTCTTTGACCAACACCGCCTCCAGTTAGCATGTGCTGTATCATAGGTAGTATTTGAAGCTACTGTTATAGTAGATGTAAATGTCAGCCGATGAAGGAAAGAAAAAAAAGTTCAGCTTTTTTCTGCTTACATTTTTATGATGTCTGCTACACTCGAGAGAGAGAGAGAGCTTTGAAGTGACCTGTCAATGTATGTTTTATATATATATATATATATATATATATATATATATATATATATATATATATATATATATATATATATATATACATACACACGTGTGGGTGTGTGCGTGCGTGAGTGCGCGAGCGCATGTGTATAGATATTCCATGAAGGTGAAAGAAAATTGCTATTCAAACCCTGCTGCAAAACAGTTCGAAATCAAAGTAGAAATCATAGAAGTATTCTTCATGGAACAAACAATTTCCTTCCTGTTACCTTCAGAGTAACACGACAACGTTGAAAATCCGTTGACTTAATAGATGTAATTGACATTTTTAGAGGCAAAAAACCTAAAGTCAAACTTAGCATTAACTTTTTCAATTAAAACTTGCGTCCTTGCTCGCCGTTATCTGTCGCGTCTGGTTTCGACTTTTGTACCTAACTTTTTGTAATTTGGATTTTTTAATTTATTTTTTTAATATACTTTTTAGACATTTAGAGACCTTGACATGTCATTGTAGTTCAGTTTGGTAACTTTTGCTTTAGGATTTATTTGACCATAGTTTTTCTTTTGACAATAGTTTTTCTTTTTTATATTTAAAGATGATGTATGAATTTTTTTATTCATGGTGCTTATACTGTAATTGTTTTAGAAGTTATTATGATGTACTGTTCATGACCATCCGAGATTTAAAGGTCCCTAACTTTTTTTTTTTGGGGGCGGGGTATCAGTTTTATATTTTGCGTTGATGCAATGGCATTTTAAACTGAGTTTCCAGTGTGATATTTGGCTTATTCTATCCACTGGAGTTCTAGTAATTTTTTGCGTCATTTTGTCATATACTGTATATGAGTTTTATGGTGTAACTGTTTTCGGTTCCGCCGGGTCTGCAGAGGCAGTTTGCTTGCAATCAAAACCCAATGGTAACCTGATTGAGTTGACCCGATGGTATTTATACCCGGTCGTATCTTGTGAGACGTGATGTTCTTTTTGTGTATTCTTAGAGCAAGTACTGTTATACGTATGCTCACTGACTTTTTTTTATTTTAATAATAAAACCAGTTACACATTATTACGTCCACAATTTGCTGCATTTTATTTGTAAAACAAGAGACTTTCTTTACCTTCTTTGATTGTTATAATTGACCATTTTTCGTTCCGGTGTTCTTTGATTAGGTGTTATGCCGGTCCACTAGTTAGGCCATGAGATAACTGCGCTATTCATAGGTGACTTTGATGGAGGGAAATATGAGAAATGTTATAGCTATGAAGATACCATCATTAGATTAATGAATATGAGCAGTTCTCGGATACTTTATGAGTGTAATCATACTATTATTTAAAGAAAAAAATATATGTATATATATATATATATATATATATATATATATATATATATATATATATATGCTTGTGAATGCATTCTCTTGCTCAAAATATTCCATACCATGTCCAGAATAACAGGAGTCCCCTCCCCCTCCCTTTATGCAGCTCTTCCTCCCAATTTAGGTACCAAGTTGTACAAGTTAGAAGTCAGTGTTGCACTTTGCACGAGTTGCACTACTTGCGTCTTTTCTCGTAACCTTTCGAACAACGTTATTGTTCACTTTTTTGGTGGGGAGGGGAGGAAGGGGGCTGGCCACCCTGATAGTGGGAGTAGGGAAGGGAGCCTTTTTGGAGAGAAAGAGGGTCTTCCCTCCACTCGTTTAACTTCTGTGAATTTGGGTTACTGCGACATAGTTCTTACTTTTGGTAGATTTGTGCTTTTGACACTCGCGTTGCAGTGGTCCAGCGTTCATTAGATTTCGTTTTTCCTCTGCATTATTTTCTCTCCCATAATTGTAGGTTTTTCATTCGCAACATAACGTAGAATTTTAGACTTGTCTTGTAAGTTTTTCATATAGTATTTATAACTATCAATTTTATAATATATATATATATATATATATATATATATATATATATATATATATATATATATATATATATATATATATATATATATCATACAGACTCATGTAGATTTATCCCTTTAGAATGACACTAGATTGCACAACATTTTAATGTGATTTACATGATTATACATAGTTATCGAATAATGTATGTTGCATAGTCATTTAGAGTAAATTCTAAACAATGTTTAAAAACATGAATTTGCTTAGTAAGTTTGCTCTTTGCATTTGGAAAGCTACAGTATACTATGTAATCCGAGAAACCGTAGAACTCATCTTGGATTTTCTCTATATGTTGCAGAGATTTTGTAATTATTGTGAACTAGTGTAATATTTGTTTACTAGAGTTCTCTTTTTTCTCACTGTGTGTGTATATATATATATATATATATATATATATATATATATATATATATATATACACACACATACACGTATATATATATATAATATATATATATATATATATATATATATATATATATATATATATATATATATATATATATATATATATATATATATATATATGTAAGTGGTGGAGAGAAAACTCTCTCTCTCTCTCTCTCTCTCTCTCTCTCTCTCTCTCTCTCTCTCTCTCTCTCTCTCTCTCTCTCTCTCTCGGCAAGTGGGTGGCGAGCGGAAAATAGGAAATTGTGAACAGGTTCCTCCCACTCTAATTACCCAGTCCTTCTTGCAAGGGCTCCTTCCCCCGCCGATTATTATAACCTCTCCTTCCCGTCCTCCTCCTTCCTCCCTCCCAAAGCATTATTCCACATTGCCCTTCGTAAATCCGCGTTCCTTAAGACAACACCACCGCCGCAGGAGAAGCTGTAAATACCTGTGGGTAGCGGTTGTTGCCTTGATTAATGTCCGGTGCACGTACTCCCTAACCGCCGGCGCTTTCTCATTGTTGTCGCGGGACTTCGTTTCGTTTTGTTTTCCGGATCAGATAGCGACCTTTAAATCTCAATACCGCTTCGGCTGAATCAAGGTCCAGGGATTAGTCTACTCGTCGGGATTGATTTTAAACTCGCTTTACGCATTACTGCGTAAGTGGCGTTCGTTGACGACGATTTGATATTAAATAGCTTTGTAAATCTGCATGAAATAACTGTCATTAACCTAGTTCACTAGTATTGGGAAGTAAATCCGGAAGACAGCCGTGGTTTCAAACAAGTTAAAGTTTTACGATTTTTTTTTCATCAGACGATTATTTCTTCTTATAATTAGTCCTTTGATTCGTTCAGATACTCTCTGGTTGGCTGTCCGTCCATGACAACCAAAGGAGCAACCAATAGCCATTGGTCTGGTCAGTCGGATTAAGCGATCAGTGGAGTCTTTAGTTACGAGAGCTTAGTATTCTCCTTTCACTTGGTGTTAGTTTGTTTGGGCAGGTGTCTTAGTGCCCTGATGAATTTGGCATGTTTCTCTTAGTTTGCTGAAGATATCGAAGTTATAGACCCTTGTGATTACGCTGTAAGTTGCTCTCTCTCTCTCTCTCTCTCTCTCTCTCTCTCTCTCTCTCTCTCTCTCTCTCTCTCTCTCATACGGGCTGCAAATAAGCACGAGTATATACTGGCACAAAAGTCAATTTAAATATTCTCTCTCATACACAGTAGTAATGTTGGCAATCATTCTTCCGTATAAGCATAAACAATAGTATTAACGGTGAAGGTAAACAACTCTGATAAAAGCATAAACTAACGAAGGCCCTACCAGTAGCACGGGAGCGTGTCTTTATGTTTCTATACGGTATCTACTAATGCTATTTGTATGGTAGGCAAAATAATTTACTGTCGTCCCGAGGAAAGATTTAAAACTCTCGTCTATTAAAGCGCAGCTTGTTAGTAGTAGTAAATACTAAATGCTTGGCGTTACATGCTGGCAGCAATAATAAATTACTATTACCATTGGCCTCTTTATCGTCAGGTGTTGCCCTTATGTTCATATCCATGAATTTATGGACCAATTAACTACTTAGGAAGCCGGCAAAAGTTTTACTGAACCCCCTGAGTGATGTCATTAGTTTACGAATGAGAAATGATAGCTCACAGACGTTCATTAACATCAGTGGTAAGATGAAAGAAATTGTTTATACCAGGGTTCTTGATGCTGTCTATGGATATTACTTTGCTTCATGGCGTAGACGAAAATTTATTGACCAAAGTTACGTGGATAAGAATTAACGATGCCTTGAGAAACTAACTTCTGTTGATGTGGTATGATTTTGTACAAATTGGAGTGGTAAAACCTGTAACTCCTGCAGAACCTGTTGAAATCAATTTTGAATAGTTGCAATCATGATTTATGAACTACGTCTCTTAGGTTTATTATTTGAACTTTTTCTTTTCTCGAGACTGAAGCCAAAGGTCAAAGAATAGGACATTTTGGTTTGAGCCCTTTAGTAAAAAGAAAGCAAGAATATACAATATTTATGGTAAGACAGTATTGTCACAATTTAAGAATTCAATGTATTGGGATTAGTTTGCTATATATTAGATTATCATTGTAATTTGCAGAACATCTGTCATCATTTAAGGAGGAATAATACACTCTCATTTTAAAATGTAATAATTCCCACTGATGTAAAGTGTACCAGAACCGATGGAGATCAGAAATCTGCATACTGTAATGTGATTTTTGTATGAATCGTACTTTACATGATAGTAAAGATTAATGGGCTATTAACAAATCACTATTTGCATTAGAGCATGGATTGGTACACAGTGTTATGTAAGATAATTTAGTGAAAGTTTGAATTCAAAACAAAGAGTATTGCTCAACGTAAGTTGTGGGACTTTGCTGCCAAAATTCATTGAAAATGTCTGAACTGCGCACTCTGGTTAGAATGTAAGGAATTTTAGTGCTTGCAGGATTTAGCGAGCAGTCATGTACATAATGATGTTATTACTTGCAGTGTATTATTCGAATTTGATAATTAGTGCTGCTATGCCAAAATTGGAAAAGTCACCAACATTAATTCTCAGCCTTCCAGAATTCTAGCAGATTATAAAAATTAAACTCAATGCGATGCTGCTGTTTATTTATAAGGGTTATGCGGGTTTTTCGCGTGACCGAATTTTGGAAAATAATGCATATCTTGCACTGTGGTATCCTGAGATAATTTTTTCGGTGTTATGTCTGCTTGGTTTATGATAAAACTTCTGATAAAGTTACGTATATTTTTTTATATATATTCAGTTTATAAAACGTATGATACAGATAATTTTTTTTGCATGTTAAGTACTGAATCATATACGGCTTTCTAATAACAAGCATTTTTATTTCTTGTGATTGTTTTAAAGCGACTTTGAGGAATCCAAAGAAAACTTTTGTAATAACTGTTATTATTATTTGTTTTTGTTATTACTCAGATGGTTGATATATGGAAATAGAGTTATAAAGAACAGTGAAGAATTAAGATAAACAACAGACTATTTTGTCACTGAGAATCCCCCATTGAAAGAGGATTCATGGAAACTCATGGCAGTCATTTGTTGTAATGAGAAGAGATAACTCACCCGGTAATGGATGGATGAGCGGTAATTAACGCAGAACCAAATAGGAGAGACATTCATTTTGTTAACCCTTTTAAGTTTACGAATTTCCACTTCGGAACGAATCCTCCCAACATACGTACGAAACTATTTCCGGTTCGGACACGCATGAAGTTTATGTTTTTTGTTAGGTGTGCCGCACGGTTATGTAAGTTTGGCCGTGTGTACCCTTGCGCATGTATGATCGTCTGTGGATGGAAGGTCTCGGCATGTAAGGGCTGGGGGATGACTGGCTACTTTCGGGCTTTGGTTTGTGGCCTCATCACTGAATCGAGGAATCCTGCAAACAGGCCATAGTGCCCTGCTTGCATAACGCCAACGCTTGTTTTC
Source organism: Macrobrachium rosenbergii (assembly GCF_040412425.1). Lineage (NCBI taxonomy): Eukaryota > Metazoa > Arthropoda > Malacostraca > Decapoda > Palaemonidae > Macrobrachium > Macrobrachium rosenbergii. The sequence continues at coordinate 17,189,952 of NC_089793.1, read as the reverse complement.
CACCCTTATGCTTAATGTGTGTTGGTTAGTATTGTATTAAGTCCATCCCCCACCACAACGCACGCTTCTGTGGACGGAATGTGTGTTGGGAGCGAGTGACTCACCCTGCCAGGTTCCCACAACAAGCTTTAGCCGAGTTCTCCCCAGCCCGGGCAGCTCCCCCTTTCTCTTCCCAAATTTTAGCGGCTTCAGCGGCTCTTTATCTTCTTCATTGCCCGCTTTCGCTCGTTTCTTTCTTCGCTGACGATTTTTATATTGTATTTTGCACACCGGACTCTGCTCGAGACTTTTTCACGTTCTATTCAATGTGAACGTTGATTTCACGACATGTCAGAGGTGCATTTAAATTCCACAAAGTAGATATTCATTTATGCCGTTAGTTTTATGCAGAAGTATTTGTTGTGATTTTTCCTGTCTAAATAAAAAGGCCAGGAAACATTCGGGATGAAATGTACAGAGCAAAAATACATTGACCACACCGTAAACAATAAGATTTTTATAAAACGCGAAAATGCGAAATTTGCATGCATTCAGGTGTTTTTCATGCTGCGAACGTTCATTTTATTTAACATCCGCTGAAAATTGCTTTTATGAAGTTGCCATTACGAGAATTTATGTGTTTTTTCTGTGTGGGATGTACATCACCGAAAAAGATTGGATATATTTGGAAAAACCTTTTACTATTAAGGATTTCCAAATTTATAATACCATAACACGCAATTGTTGTGGTTTGTTCAGCCGTTAATCTGACTCTCGCTCATATAAATAGTATTTGGGGATTACCTTCATGCTTGGAATTGTATTTTGTTTTCTAGTTCCACAGTATTTTGTTTGCATTTTATTATTCGTTTGTATTGTTCAGTATATTTGATACTCAACAGAAAGTCATCGAGTAGAAGGGATGTAAAAGGAAAAAGGGGATAATCTACCGTTAGAACTGAGGAATTGTTTTCAAGCAAGTCATTGAATATCTTTGCCACACGAGTTTGCTAAGATACAAAAGAATTGTTTTCAAGCAAGTCATGGAATATCTTTGCCACACTAGTTTGCTAAGATACAAAGGTTGTTTGTTGCTGTTAGACTGATTTTTCTTTCGTCAGCGCAGGACCTTGCGATCTGAGGATCCCGTATAAAACGAGGGAAATCATAGATGTTTTATTTATGGTTTCACCAATTGTCAGGTAACTTATGACACATTGTTGCTGCGTTCGGTTGGCCTGCACGAGGATGGCTAAACAGTTTTAGGTTGGGTACGTCAATAAAATACCAGGACTACAATAACGACTTCATTGTGGACGGCAAGTAGGCTTGCAACCTAATTGTCTTGCAAATGCCAAGTAATCGATAAATTAGGTGGTGAATTTACTTGCACCATAACTTGTGAAAACTTAGCTTGAAGGTATAAAAATCAACCAAACAGAGCATTCCGTTAACAGTTGAAGTGGATCAAGATGGCCAATTCAATTGACCATCCCTTATCCCTAATCTACCCGACGTCCTCCAAGGGTAATTTCTGGTTCCTATGGTAGTTGAGGTTGAATACCTCAACTTGGTTTGTTTTCTTTTTACATTCCTTGAATTTTTGTTTTCTATTGTATCACTGAAGAACAGAAATGGTGTCCAGTGTATAGATATATAATGTGCTTATGTTTGCTTAATGTTTTAGAATATGCTACTTAGAATATAGTTAGTTATAGATATTTATTAATACCTAGTTGAGTTATTGCTGTATTTGAGGGCACGAATATCATGTAGTGCTTTAGAGTGTGCAAGTGCAGTTGCTTAAAATGCATTATGCAGCTCACTGCCTCTGTATGAATTGGCCTTTCCACTGTAGCTGTGGGAGAGTTCAAGGCTCTATTTTTTACGAAGTGGACAAAATTAGATATGTGCGTTTCTGATGTCGCTGGGCTTGCTTATCTTACTGCTCTGGGTGTTGATGGTGTAAAGATGAAAAGTGGCATGGATGAATCATGCAATTTATTGTAAAATTGATATGTAGATGAAAGTATTATCACTGGTTTATGCTTTCAGTGATCCACACTTGAATGTAGACTGTCCACTTACTGCTGTGTATTTTTACAAAATAACCTTGGAAGCATCATATTGCATGTTTGGCTGTAAAGAAAGAATTGACCCCCTCTCTCTCTCTCTCTCTCTCTCTCTCTCTCTCTCTCTCTCTCTCTCTCTCTCTCTCTCTCTCTCTCTCTCTCTCATATCCTAGAGCTTTGTGAGAGCGACGTAAGGATGCAAGAGATTAAATGAGAGGAGATGAGGAAAATTCAATTTGATGCCTGGCTTATGTATACCAACTCCATTGCTGGGATTCCCCGCGTGTCTTCTGCCAGGTTAACCATCCACGCCGGCTGCATGTTGTAGGATGCCGAGTGAGTTTATTTCGGTTAATTACATTTTCCTTTCAGAAGCAATGGAGTAGTGATGGCGACGCAGGGATGTTTGTGTAGGAAGGAGAAGGGAGGGGAAACGTTGGGACGACCCAGTATAGTTTTTTTTTTTTTTTTTCTTTCTATGTCTGAGGGAACATTTACTACTGCTGTTAACAGAGTTAGGGAGGAAATTGGCTATGTGAGCGGAAAAGGATTTTCCTGAACTTTCGTAATGTGGTGAAAAGTGAAGAATGATTGTGATGGAAGCAGACGAGGGAAGGTCGTACGTAGGAAGTGGAGCATAGAATTTGGATTTGGTCGTAATTTATTTTGCGTAGAAATGACGTATTACTGGTTGAATAGGTTGTCATATTTCCTTGTTCATAGGATGCGTTGTGATTTTAGGCCAATGATTATTAAAATTATTTGACGTTCGGGTATTTTAATGATCTTTATTTTTCGGTAAATATGTTCCGTTATTCAAGATTATGCCCTCCCCCTTATTTTTCATTTTAAATCCTTTGTTAGAAGGAGGTCTTGAGAGACCTCTTCTATAAGCCTGTTTCATGGAATAATGTTTTTAACATTACCAGTAACAGAATTCTTATGATAATAGTGGTTATCATTGAAAGGATTTTTTCTAATCTTTTCAGTGAAATTTAGCTGATGGTGGAGAAAAGGTGTCGCATTTTCCTTCCAAGTATAGTATGTTTCTCAGGCACATTTACCTTATTGTCTGTCAAGAATAGCAAGCCTTCTTATCTGCATCTTTTGTGTTCATTCCAAGATGCAGCTTACGATTTCGCACATGTGTTGTTAAAATTGCATTTCCATTATGCAATTTTTTTTTCAGAATTGAAGTTTTAGTTCCCTTATTATTTTTTTAGACAGTTTATTTTTTAGATGTTGTATTTTCAAATTAAGTTTGTTTCGTTTTCCGTAATATTGTGGTTTCCAGAGTTTCCCCTCAGAGAAACTAATAGGAGGTGGAAAAGAAAACTCAGCACACTTTTGTCATCTGCATGTAAATTTTCTCGATGTTTTTTCTCATCGTCGGCCGGCTTCTAATGAGTTAGGCTTTGTTTTGGGTGAATGTGTGTGTGTGTGGGTGGGGAGGGGTGTTTATTTTAACTTGTATTGGTGGATTTTTGTTTCCACGACTACCGGAGGTAGTTTAGTAATATTAAAACCAAGAAGGATTCCCTTTATATTTGTTTAGAAGTAGGCTGTCATTTCATGTAAGGTTATTAGTAAATTTGCTTAAGCTAACTGAAAGGAAAATAGATTTACAGTAATAGGCATCAGACTCTATTGATATCAAGACCATGATTATGTGCTAGAAGAAAAAGTAATGATGAGCATTAATTTGTAACTGTAGGAATTGTTACCTTGCATGAAATGAATTTTAAAATTTTTGGACGTACAAATAAATAATAAAAAGTCTAGTAATTTTTTAATAAGATATAATTCAGAGGTTACATTTCACTTACATTGCTTTTCAGATTAAGTAATTACTACTCATTAAAACCACAAATAAGTAGTTGTTTTGTACTGAGAGAAGAAAAAATAAATTGTCATATTACTTCTCAGACAGAAAACAAGTTGTACAAGTACAAGACTGACGTCACGGAAGGTGCCTCGGAGAGGAAGTATTTGAATTCATAGTGTTACCATAGAAAACCAGTTGTAGTTTAATTCTGGTTATTGCCGCCTTAGTAACACAGTGCTCTGCGGGAAATTTTTTCAGTATTCTATATTGACGGCATTGCGATATTATGATTAAGGCCATCTTTGCTGGGGATCATATGCAGATTAGCAGAAGGTAAATAACTCCTGGAAGCTTATGTAGTTTGGGGACGTCGTGTACAAAATCTTACTAATGTTTGTAAAATATTATAAATACGCTTGAACTTTTTATCCAGTAGTTCTCTCTCTCTCTCTCTCTCTCTCTCTCTCTCTCTCTCTCTCTCTCTCTCTCTCTCTCTCTCTCTCTCTCTCTCTCTCTCTCTTCTTCTTCCCTTTAATCTTTCAGTTTAATGATCAAAGATGATGCCCTTCCATCAAGCTGCGCTAGTTTGGCAGGTTCATTATGCATTCTGATAGTGGTGGGTATTCTCGTTTTGGTCAAGAAAATAGACGTGATATTGATGGGAGTAATGTTTGTTGTGATAATCGTTAATGGTGGTGAGTTTGATGAATTTGTAATTGTAAATGGTTGAATATAATGCATATTGAATGCAAGCCCTGTTGGCTTCTTCCATATGGATAGGGTTCATCTTCTTCTTCATAATAATAATAATAATAATAATAATATTATTATTATTATTATTATTATTATTATTATTATTATTAGAAGTCACCCTGTTTGAAAAAAGTAGTTTTTGCATAAAACTGGTTTTATATCCCCCCGTCAATTTGTGTATTTCTGGGCACATTTAAAAGTTCTTTTTCCGGGAAGGTGTACCGTGCTGTTAGGTAAACTGTATTTAAGTTAGTTTTTCTTTTAAATTATTGCCATAGGTCCACATAAGGTAGTTTCGTGCGTCGGCTTGTATTCTCTCTTCTGAGTGTGTATTGGGCGTGACCAAAGATCTTAGGCGTGACGCTGTTTCTTATGCTGCCGACCATCTTAGGATATCATCAATAATACCTTTGGTTAGCTTATAAGGTATGAGCTTCCATAATATATCGTGGTTTATCTGTTTTTTTTTTCCTTACTTCAGGTTCTTGAGATGCCAGATCTGTGTTGTGGCTCCTTTTAAGCATTGCAATAATTTTGTAGCATCTCCATGACTCTGGGATTCCTCGACAGATTATAGTTTTGTTCAGAACGTTCGCCGATTGCCTGAATAAGCGGTGGCTGTTAACCAAAGAGTTTCTGACAAATTTAACCTTATTTTGCTTCATTCGATCTCTTGTTTTATTTGCTTGGGTGTCATGTAAGATCAGTTAAATAACACATACACACACCACACACATACACACATACATATATATATATATATATATATATATATATATATATATATATATATATATATATATATATATATATATATATATATATATATATATATATATATATATGCACATGTGTTTTGTGGACCGCTGTATGCCTTCATATATCTTCACATATATATATATATATATATATATATATATATATATATATATATATATATATATATATATATATATATATATATATATTTTTATTATATATATCACAAACACATCTTTACGATATTCATACATGTGGGAAAGGCTGACAAGATTAAAGAAAAGTTAAAGACGATTTTTAAGGAACGTTCCTCTGAAGTATGCCTGTCAAAAGACATCATTAAATTCCTGTTTGTTTATGTTTTCGTGTACGTATTTTAAATTATTATTATTTACAAGTTTACTACACTTGTTATTTTTTTACCAATTCCCCAAATTAAAAGGCATTTATGTTATTAGAAATATTACCTCAAATTCCTTGTTATTATTCAGAAAAACACATGAACTGCGATGAAACCATACGAAGAAAGTCGAATAAGTAGACCACCTCTTCAGCATTGGAATTATGTTATACCTGGCCGTGAAATGTCATGCAACATGGCATTCAAACCAAAGAGTATCAAATACACTGGATGTCCTCGACATGCAACAGACTCTCTCCAAGGTCGTCCTACGTCACCACCGCCGTTTCCAAGATTTTTTTTTTTTCTTAGAAGGGAGAGGATGGGATGGACAGAGTCTGGCCAGCGCGACCCATTTTTGGAATACGGCCAAGTCCTTCCTTGGATGCATGGGACTGTGCCACTGCCACGGTCCTTTTGCAGCATAATACCTGGATGAACACCATCGATTTTGCCTGCTTTTGATGTTGTGGGCGCTCTGGCTGCGCCGCAAATCTGTCGAGTGATATGTGATTTTCCCCTTCGGTTACTCTCTCTCTCTCTCTCTCTCTCTCTCTCTCTCTCTCTCTCTCTCTCTCTCTCTCTCTCTCTCTCTCTCTCTCTCTTTAATATTTATCTGATCAATCGTTACTCTGTAGAAGGAGCCTCTCATTTAATTAACCCGTGTAAATAGACTTTAAGTTGACTACTTATAGTCATAAAAATCATTACATCTTTGTTTTATGACTGCAAATACCTGCAGTATTTAGACCTGTCTGTTCATATATATATATATATATATATATATATATATATATACATACAGAGGTTTTATAATATATATATATACACAGAGGTTTGTGTATTTTCCAGGTAGGGTTGTGTGTTTTTACATCAACTTCCTTCGCAGTTTTTTCTTACATGAAACACGTTATTAAGTACGAGATTCCATTTCCTTTATACAGTATTGCTATAACCTTGGCCTTTTCAAGGTCACGATAATTTCTCATATCCTTTACTTCTTATGGTAATCGTATTCACGGGTTAATCCTGTTAACCTTTTGGGTTTTCGTGTGAATAGGCAGCATCGTGTCTCTGCGATTTGGGAATTTAGTTTTTCTATGAAATGACGTTATCCTTGAACCAACTAGAAATTTAGACATCGTATTATAGAAAATAATAATAATAATAATAATAATAATAATAATAATAATAATAATAATAATAATAATAATAAAACGTTTCCAGATGACCTCTCAAGAATAAGAAAATGGAAACATGATTTAAAAGCAACATATTTATGTTTTGCTCATATATAATATATATATATATATATATATGTATATATATATATATATATATATATATATATATGTGTGTGTGTGTGTGTGTGTGTGTGTGTGTATGAATGTATGTTTTTTTTCTTGGATTTTCCTAAAATTGTTCACTGATGGTTGGTGTTGCTGTACTGAAGCTTTTTGCTGGGCTTAGCCCGGAATAAGTTGGTTTTATTGTTATATTTTTACGACACTGCAAGGTCGTTCGGAATGGAGTAACTTTTTCCCTTCATTGCGTGTTTGCCTCATTTACATTTTCCGGCTTTAAATGGATTAAAGCGATGTTCAGATGTTGTGTAGATGTAAAAGTTTTTGTTTATTATGGCCTGCGCAGTGTGGGAAGCTTTTTGTCCTAAGTTTCTCTTTTGCCAAAAGTTATCAATACCGTTTGTGTGAATATTTCTTTATACTTTTATAAGGTAACTTTTGCCATTATGATCAGTTTGCTTCTGGGCGTTCTAGTTATTATTATTATTATTTTTATTATTATTAGCTGTAGTAGTTAAATGTTTTGCTCGTGAATTCCCATCCGTCCAATTATTTTCCGAGATTCAACTCCCATTTTCTCTCTCCGTTTTCGTAGACTTCTGAGACCGCGCGCTTGCATGTCGCGCACATATCACGGTGGATGGGGAATAGGGGGGCCTGGGATTAATGTGTGGGTGGGGGGGTTGAAAAAGGAAGGGGGAAGACTATAATTGAGAGAGAGGGAGCAGGAGTAGAGACGATGGGGAGGGGTTAGTAAACTGAAAAAAAAATAAGGGGTCTGATGGAAGGGGGCGGTGTTGGTTGATACAGGCATCACACAGGACATATCATCATCCGTGGCACCCTCACAAGACGCTGGGCTCTTGTATCAAAGAAGTCACCGGCAAGAGTGGAATTTTTCTCGCTCCTCTGGATTTTCAGTGGTTAAGGGACCTTATATTGACAGAAGTAAACATTCTTTTGCGGTAGTGGTGTTGAATATATACCTTTTTTTTTTTTACTTTTTGTGAGCGAAAAATGAAACAAAGGTGGCGCGTAGCTAGTGAGAAATATTAGCAGAAACCTCCAAATGTCATTTACAGCAGAACAGTTTCATCTCGGAAAATAGTGTGGAACGATGCAGGTGGACGGATACAGTAACATGGAAGCACAGAATTGCCTGGAGATGACCTTCAAGAGGACATCTTGCACAAGTGCGATGAAACGCAATAAAACTTTGATTACTGACCGTTTTATTGGCGAATTTGACGTCGGGACTTGCTTGGTGTGACCGCAAAATGGCGAAACGAAGGAAAATCATTTTATACGATTTCGACGCCGAGGCCCTCGAGGATGCCATCAAGGAATTCAAGTGAGCCTCTCCCCGGTTATTCTGTTCCCCAGGGGACGCGTGAAGTGTCTATCTATCGATGGGTCAGTTCATCCTTCATATTTTTCCGTGGACGACTTCCACGCCCAGACATGCCATGCGTGTCGGTGTTTCAGTCGAAGTCATGCATGCACAACCCAGCCGTGCACACTCCCTGGACGTCTGTCATTTCCTCTTCCTGTGAAATGTATAGTTACCTTTGACATCGTCGTCATTCATGGTTTGATTTTCATCAACTAGATCATGCAATTGTTTAGGTGAATGTTGTGTTGCAATTTTTTTTTTTTTTTGTAGCCAAGAGAATTGTATGTCCCGGTTTCCCTCCGTTTTTTCTTTCTTTCCCTATCGTTACATCCGTCAGTAGACACCAAAGACCATGGCGTCTTGTGGTACTGGCATTTGTTTACTGTGTGACCTCCCAGTTCATTTCATCAAATAAGCTCATGTTATTCAGTGTGCGTGATCAGAGGTTTAGAAGTATCTAATGTTATGTACCGAATCAGTACTTCACGTCTAGATCTGGCGACTTAATTAATATTTAACTTTGAACGTTTAGGTTCCTCCAACGTGTGACCTGGGATCAGTATTTGATTGACCTACGTCAATAAGTTGACGAAAAGTCACGTAACGATCCAGATGATAAGCAGGTCAAAGTAAAAGCGAATTTCCCAGATAATAACGATAACGATCTTGTCATTGATTACAGAAGTAGTCAGCATTTATTTATTTGTTTTTGTTATTTTAGTTTTTGTATCGCTCATAGTTTATTTGATATATTTCAAATTCAGTTCTTACAATTTCATAGGGTAGCTGTAATTTTTTGTTTAAATTACAATCAACAATAACAGAATAAGAATATATATATATATATATATATATGTGTGTGTGTGTGTGTGTGTGTATAAGATTTGTGGGAGGTGTGTATGTATGTACATGTATGTGCGGGAGAGATGGAAAGACAGAGGTTTTAGAAAAGAAGAAGGTCTCTAAAATCCAGAAAGCGCAAGAGTGGGTGTGGGTGCAAGACAGAGATAAATGGCGCAATGTTTCCCAGGGTCTTTTACTTGCAGCTGATAAGCCTGTTTACGTATATTTATGAAACTGCTAATGTCGTGGAAGTTTTCTGCAAAGGGAGCTCTTGCAAGATTGACCAGTTAAAGAATTTATGTGGCACAGGCCTTTGTCTGGTTACAATCCTTGGAGTATTCCCTGTTTTGGGAAACTGCAGTAGGGTGAGAGGAGAAACGATTCACACAACGGACTCAAGAGAGGCAGCAGGATGTGTGATAACGATTAGGATGAGACTGGTAATATCCATGGAGAACAGGATGGGAATATATGAAAGGATTGTTCAGCTAATTAACCCTCTGTTAAAAGATTGAAGCTGCAGATGTGAACTGTTTGCTTAGTACAATATATGACAATATATTGGATGTAAGAAGAATTGAAAGACAGCCGTGGAGATACATATTGTGTATAAAAAATGTTAATGTATTTGAAAGAATGGGTCAGAGTGATTTGAAATTGTTTAGTCCTGAGTAAAGAATGGTAGGCTGACGGTTGTTGAAAAGGGTGTACACTTCTAAAGTGTTAAGATGAATGGGGAGGGGATGGCCCAGAAAGAGCTGAATAGATAATATGAAAAAAGGTCCTGGAAAATAAGCGCCAAAAGTTACTGTCGCAGTGTGTGTAGCGGCTAAAGTTTACCTACTTTTCAGTAAGTGGGTTCATCCATGATTTCGGAGTTAAAGCACGAATGGGGCAAAGACAATTTGTTTTTGTCGGAGTCGTAGCCGTTTTGGGGAAGTATAAAATATATGTATATGTATGTATGTATATATATATATATATATATATATATATATATATATATATATATATATATATATATATATATATATATATATATATTGAAAGTAAAACTCACAAGTTGCGAAAAGTGATTTATTAATCTGTCGAAAGTCATGATTCACTTCCTCTTCAAAATGCAAGTAGTCAGAATTTTGAAAAAAGATGCGAAAAAGCTTTTGTGTGACAATTAAAAAGAAATAGAATTTATCCTCGCCGTTTTAACTGGTAAATTACAGAATCATTCACTAATGCTTGTTAAGTTAAGAAACTATCTATATTTCTCACATTATTCTCGACAACATTACAACTAAGATTTGTTGAATGCTGTTGCTTTGATTCATGTTCTCTCAATACAGATAGCCTTATAGCCCATCAAATTCGAAGTTAAAATATAAATGACTCCTTTTTGGATCCTCGTAATCCTTTTGAGACAGGCTACCTTATGTTCGAAGTCACTAGAAAAAAGACGCATTCTCCGAGCGAACCAGTCCCTTTTATTTTTTCCTGTGCGGGAATAAAGAAAGAGAGGAAAGTAGTATGAAGGAAATAGAGGAGAAATGAGTGGGAGAACGGTATTGAACGGGCTACCTTCGAAGAAGCAGACCGTCCATATGATAAGGAGAGCCTCGTCAATCCCTAGCAGATGTTTTCTAGTGCTCAAGTTACTACTTACGGATTTTCCCGCTTATTATTATTATTATTATTATTATTATTATTATTATTATTATTATTATTATTATTATTATCATCTAAACGTTTTCTTGTACAATGTTCTTATGTACAAAATGTATTGGTTTTAGTTTTGTTTTAGATGATCACGGGGAATACGAATTTATAATTTACTATTATTTTTAGTTTACTTAATTGAAATAGAAATGCTGTCGGTATTCTTTGTCTAATATTCATTTGAATTGTTTTATATGAAAAAATCTTGAAAAAGAAAGTGATAATAAATTTCTGTTTTTTTATTCTTCCCCACTCGACCCTAGTTCGAAGAGCTCGAGCAACGATAAAGTGGAATAGATGGAACAGTGGAAGAGGGGGTATTTTGAGTATAGTTTAGGAAGCAGAAAGCGAACGAGAGAACTTTTTTCTTTCTTTTTTTTTTTAGGGGGAAAGCTAACTCACCTGAATACGTAAGGACAGCTCAAGCGTGCCGGCAAGGAAGTCACTTGCACATGGGAAGCGCACACGCAAAAAAGTTATTTGTTTGTTTTATTTATTCACAAAAATGTTCCCGTCCATTTGTAGACCTTTTTATTTTATTGCTGCAGAGAAAGAGAGAAAGTTGGCGAAGCGAACTAAAGTTTAGGTTTCATTTGATTGCAGGTTGTTTGTCTATTACTTCGACAAGGAGGTTTTGTCGTCAGTTGAGTGTGTTTGCTTGTCTGTCTGTCAATCAGCAGGAAAAAAGCAAAAGCTTTTGCAGATTTTCACGAAATTTTGAACAACGATGGACCTTGTGACTGGCAACAGGTTATTAAATTTTTTTGAGAGATCCGAATTTGTGTAAATGACCCCGGGAGGGGGGTGGAAATTGTTCAGCCATGGCGGGGGTTTGCCAACTACTAACACTTGATTACAAATTTTGTGATTAAGTCCAAGCATTTATTGTTCGTTCTTCTTGATTGTTTGTGATAGAAAGAGAAGTGGAATCAGTTGTTTTTGCAAACAATTATTTCTCTCTCTCTCTCTCTCTCTCTCTGAATAGAGTAGGAGTAGAAAATAAGATGGAAGTAAAAAGAGGATTGGGCTTTTTAGATAATTGTAGTCATTAATCATAAATTTTTTTTAATTCTTGTTAGGTACATTTAAACTAGAAATAAAAAAGAATAAGAAAAGCATAAACGTTAGTTGGTTAATGTTATTCATGACCACTTAATAGCACCCTCATGCACTCACGTAATGCTCATTTAAGTGCATGTGTAACGTGACATTAACACTAAGAATTTTACCAAATAATACATGGGGGTTTTTACCCACATAATGGTGTATTACCTCACAACGTGTCTTGCGTTACATTATATACACACACACACACACACACACATATATATATATATATATATATATATATATATATATATATATATACATGCTATATATATATGTATATATACGTATATGTATGTATGTGTTTGTGTTTGTGTGTGTGTGTGTTGCAGCCTGAAAGTCGCCGTCCTGGTTTTAAATAAAAGTCAGTACACAACTGGAATACTTTCGCGAGAGTCATACTGATTCAGATGAAGGTAAACACTACGATTGACAATCAACGAAAAATAAGAAACGTCAGAAATCTTTAAATTAAAGATGGAACTGGAATCTTAATGGGATTGAAACTTGGGGAAATTAGAGTAGCTGTCTTGTTTCCTTACCCTCATTCATCGCTTTCCATGGAATAGGGTGGTAATTGGAAGATAAGGCGATACCATATCTTCCCTAGTGACCGCCGGTCACATTGAAAAGAGAATTTGCTGGCAACACTCCTTTTTCCCGTCTTGGGAAATATACTTATGTGAATTTGACTTACGTAAAGGCATACAGGTTTTTCATTATCAAGGCTGAGTTTTTAATCATGGGTTCTTAGTTTAATCTCATAAATGTATGCATTATGTGTGTATACACATTCGCTAGTACACGCACAGAGTATTGACGAAACCATTGTAAACAGAATCATTCATCGATTAGAGAAATGCAATGAATCAAGACAAGGATATAGTATAAATATTCAGTTTTTTCATATGGCCAGATACAAAATCTCTCTCTCTCTCTCTCTCTCTCTCTCTCTCTCTCTCTCTCTCTCTCTCTCTCTCTATATATATATATATATATATATATATATATATATGTATATATATATATATATATATATATATATATATATAGTGTGTGTGTGTGTGTGCATTTGAAGTAGAATTACTTATAAGCCAAAATAATTCGTTAGTTATAGTATGCTTGAATATATTAATTTCCTTGTGACCTCAACGATAGTCATTTAACCTGAAAATATGCGTTTTTGGATTAAGAAATGGGAAATGCAACACCGCCATTGATCATAGGCAATACTACAATGAAAGCAAGAAAAAAAATGGTTAAGTTAAGTGTTAAGGGGAGTAGAGTATTGCAAACCTTTGCCAGGAGAATGCGATTATTATTATTATTATTATTATTATTATTATTATTATTATTATTATTATTATTATTATTATTATGAAACAGATGTGGAACGTTTGAAATATATTATAATAAATTGGTATGGAACTTCGTTTAAAATCTGTTGCAATAGGCAAATAACGACTATTACATCGCGATGAATTAAAGGATCTCTCTCTCTCTCTCTCTCTCTCTCTCACACACACACACACAGACATGCATCCACACAGCATTATTTATTTATTTGGAGACTTTCACAGTTTTCAACGCTATCTTATTCCCCCAACGTTTATTTGATTTTAAATTTCAACATGCTGCCTTGTTTTGCCCTTTGTTTTTCTTATCACTTTCAATTTGGGTTACAATACGGGGCTTTCTTCCTTGCTTTACAGGCATATATATATATATATATATATAGAAGATATATATATATATATATATATATATATATATATATATATATATATATATATATATATATATATTTACATATATTGTGTATGTATGTCACTTTTGTACCTTGGTGCATTTGCTGTATTGGAGTCTTCCTTTGAATTACAGATTCGCTTCACTTCTTTTCCCCCGTTTGTATAGTTGTTTTATTTTTGGATAATCTTCTGGAAAAGACAGAGTCACAACTCCCAACGTCACTGTCTTACCCAAGTAACCATCTGTCAAGATAATTCCATTTGTATTGAGGTGTGCATGGACGTCTATTTATATGTGTTAGCTTATTCTTCTCTCTCTCTCTCTCTCTGTACACACACACATACACACACACATATATATATATATATATATATATATATATATATATATATATATATATATATATATATATATATATATATATATATATATATATATATATATATAATATATGTATATATATGTATTGTATATCTGTTTTTTTGTTGTTACGTTAATGTATGCATTTATAAACACATAAATTGTACTGAAAAATGTAATTCTTGTTTGACTGTCAACAAATTCCATACCTTCAAATGTATTTCTCTAGAAATTTCCGTTTACGTCAAGTTCAAAGAACCGCCTTTTTCCTTTTTTATTTGTCAATCCTTTAGGATATCGATTACCATTTTTGCCCACTTCGGGGATATCAGAGGCCACGGCCCTTATCAGGTCGCTTGACATTGGAGTCCTTCCAGTATCGACCTCTCATAATTCACCTCTCAGGGTTGTCTCATCCTCGCGGGTTGTGTAAGAGGGGATATGTTTCTCTTGATAGTTAGGGTAATGAGGCGTAAAGAGTGGTTGTGTCTGTTCTACTTGCTTCTCTTTGGTTCAGTTGTGTTGTGTGGCAGTTTTAAAAAGGGACTCTCATTCAGTCTAAATTTGTGTCTCGATCCCGAAGTTGACCTTTTAATTGTATTGTGGGAGTAGGTACTGCTCTTATTTTGGAAGTTATTATTAAGGGCAGAGTTTGTATCGTTTTGGTGTGTTAACTTTTGGACATCGTAGATTTACTCCTAACAACTTTGAAGTCTTTTTATTGTAATATATATATATGTATGTATGTATGTACGTATGTATATGTATTTATGTATGTTTGTGTATATGTATTCCTCTTTTGTACTTACACGATTAAAGACCAAAGTATTTTGCGTTAATTTTATACTGTATCTTATCTGTTTTTCCTCTTCAGCTAAGCTATGTAGTAATATTCATTATTGCAGTGGGACAAATAAAAGAAGTAATCATCTTTTTCATTTTCTTAATGTACAACGTTATTTCAACCTTAGACAGTAGGTAAACGCATCTGAGACGAAGTATTAAATCGAAGGTCTCTCTTTGTTTTTAGGGCATCGTTAAAATGTAGATATAAAAATATGTTTTAATGTGCGTATTAAAACTTGTAATATATTTAGCTACCATAGCATGTAATTCGTGAAACGCTGGACTGGAAATCTCTCTCTCTCTCTCTCTCTCTCCACATTGTCGACGAACCACCCACCTTTTCGTGTTGAAGTATTACAGTGCGTTTGAATATTATGATCCGGTGGAATTCCCATCTTCTGTTATTTCCCGAAATTGCATGAATAGGAGTTGCATTTGAATGTTTATGCGACCTAACGCTTCGTGCATTATTGCTCGGGAATTGCGTCATCACCCGGGACTTACGGTCCTCGTTTCAAGGAAACCAACTCACCTTACTCCTGAAGCTTCCATTGTTTCCTCGACGTATTTTTTTCCGCCGTTTCAGCGAACACATCATTCATTTGAATGCATATTACATCACCAGATTTCCCCAAAGATATTTAGGATCCAAGCGGCGGACGGAGTTCAATTAGGAATGTGACCTTCTGCCTTTACTGCACCCAAGGTCGATTCCTTTCTTGATGTGAGGTGCGATAGGGGTGGAAACGCAGTTTCCGTAGTTGGTCAGATGTAAATGGAAGGGAAGGGAAGGGAAGGAAATAAGTGATGGACCCATTATGATGAAAGACTATGGTTTTCCTCGTAAAAATTAATGACGTCTGGTCTGTAATCGTTTATTTAAATTATAAGAAACCCGTTTATTTAAAACAATGCCTTTATGTATAGGGTAGTCATATCAAAATGTTGTAGTATTTTTTCATACGTGTATTTTTGGTAGCGTTGTGCAACAGCTCATGAGGGGCGAGAGGAAAGAACCACGTGACGTGATCGCTTTGTCGTGGCTCGTGAGTGTTGTTGTTAGTGGGTGGGTAAAGGCATGAGTCATTGCTCGCAGGGCTGTGGGGGTATGGAGAGGACAGTTTAAATGAGTGGAGGGTTGTCGGGTGGGGTGTTTAGAGAAGCGAGGAAACGGCTGTGGATTGATGTGTTGTTGTCTTTTTTTTTCACGAGCTTTGTCATTCACGTTATTGGGATGTAACGTATGGAACATCCCGTAAACCAGGCACTCGGTACATCCTTATCTCAGGAAATAACGTTACGTAAGATTCGTGACCCCATTAAAAGTGTAACGTCCATACGACGCTAAGCTTTTGCGTCTCCATTTCAAATGGAAAAGAAGAGGGGAAGCGTGGGGATTGAGGGCAACCCTTCTTGCCCCCTGGCCCTCCTTACAGGCAGAGACGAGGAGGCCTTTCGCCCACCATCCCTCTCCCCCTCCCCGCCCATCCTTCCCTTCTCTTTCCACCTCCTCTTTTTCTCTCTTTCGGTGCTCCTCCCTCGGGTCACTCCGTCCGAGTCCGTCGGGAGAGACTGCAGTCAGGCGGCAGAATCTGCGTGATGCAGTGGTGGATGTATTACTCGAATTTTGACCAAGCATTTTGGCGTGGCCGTGCCAGTGATGACTGTTTGTTTCCATGTTAGTGTATGAAAGCGCCGTTTTCCAAAATGGAAACCATTCGCGCGCCGGGTCGCCTATGCAAGATGTAACGCGGGTGATTTGTAGGAAATCAATGTTTTTGTAACGTATATCAGTAGTTAAACTAACAGCAATGCAGTTACGGTGACCCTTACAGTGTTTTGCGAAACCAAATGTGCCTTCTTAAGTATTGCAAATGTTATTTCTAAGTTTCCCGTCGTTAGCTTGTACTCTGCGGAATAGCGTCTGTTTAGGAAAGGAGAACAATCTCGTCATTAAGTGTGATGCTTTGTCAGAACGCCCCAGTAATGAGATAGAGTGGCTGAAAGAAGAGGCAGAAGAGAAGAGAAGGGAAGAGAAGAGATGAGATGAAGTTTCGGTGTGTGTGGGTGTCTAAAACAAGACTTGAATTGCCACCACGTAATCGAGTTTTGGAACGCGATTCTTTCTTTCCTTTTCTTTAGAAAATACTTGCACGAAAAAAAATCAAATGTTCATTTGTTTTTACTCGTGTGGGTAGCGCAGAAGACGAATGTAAACAAATGTTTATTTCTGAATTCTCTCGGGGAAACAAGAACAAATGAAAGTGAAGTTAATCGGTCGCTCCAGTGACGTCACCTTTAGGAAGACCTGAAAACCATTACACGCTATTCGTTTTTCGTTCGAACATTAACTAAAGGCGGGGCTGATGAGTGGAACAGTATACAACGGCTACTTGCTCGCATGCAATGCCCTCATATCTCCATACTTTGCATTTACATGGGGCTTCTACCTCACTCGTTCCATCCCATCTTCGTGATACAGTCCACGTTCTCCTTTAAGGATTCTCGTGATCCTAAACTTTGCCTTTTCTGCTATTAAGGGGCGGTCACTCTGTATTTTTGCTTCTCTCGTTTTTTGCCACCGAAAAGAGATAGAAAATTCCGTCATGTGGACTAACAAACGGTAATGCTTCTCTGGGAAGTTGTAGCGGTAATGCTTCTCGTGGAAGTTCGTTCTCTCTTTTCTTTTTGTGGAAGAAGAGACAATGAAAGTGCCGTGAAGGGAGATTCTCCCATTTATTTCCCTGTCTTATTTCGTAACTGAAGATTTTTCCCCATGTTTTGTGTCGGCTCGGAGAAGATGCTTGCCTTCGTGAATTTCATCCGGGGGTAGGTTTTGGTGCTTCTGTTTGTTTATTTCTTTATCATTGACAGTCTAGCGTTCATGTATATATTTATTGATACTGACTGAATTATATTATGCAGTACTTTTATATAAACATTCCGTTTAGTTTGAAGTATCGTAGGATATCCGATAGATCGTTTTTGATTTTGTAATGTGTATTTGGTAGCATTTAGTATTAGTTGCAAGTTATTTTATTCGTTTGGCGCATTATTACATATTATTTGTATGCTGTACGAAGACTGTGGTTGGGGACTGGGCCTGAATTTGAGGCAACGGAGCAGGGAAGAGTGTTAGGCCAGGGTGTTGCCGAGTGTTTGGCTGGAGGTGTCGTGTGACCTTACACTGCCTTGCACCGTCTCGCCTTATGCTTGGTATAGTGACCTTCGCTGAGACGCTTGTTAAAGTCCTCCCTATTCCCTCAGGCCGTGTGCTCTCTTTTGAGCGTTAACTCTTGGTGAAAGAGTGTGTGCTCTCTTGATTATTATGAAGGTAATTTCTGTCTTGCTAAAATTTCATATAATTATTCGCAATCTTTGCCGAATACATTGCGGAACTATTTCTCTCTAATCCAAACTCTGTTTACAGTAATTTATTTGTGATTTATTCGAATAAAACAGCATATTATTATTATTATTATTATTATTATTATTATTATTATTATTATTATTATTATTATTATTACCTGAAAAAAGTATTATTGGTTTTCTTATAAAGAAATATTACTCGAAAGAAAATAGACACAGACGAGGTTCAGACCAGGACATCAGTCCAGAGCAACAGTTGTCGAAAGCGAAAGCGTTGGGTAGGAGCAGTTTAGGCTTGAGTTTACGTCTGTCTGTTGGCAAGGGATTAAACAGTGCCTGATTGTTTGGGATTTGGCTTTCAAACATCAGCTGGCCAGCTGCGACTTTTGAGACGTCAGGCGTTGTGTTTATATCAAAACATTAATAATGTCGATGGACTTATACTTTTTATATGATGTTGCTGACATATTTTTGTCAGGGTATACAGTATATATATATATATATATATATATATATATATATATATATATATATATATATATATATATATATATATATATATATATATATTTACTAGAATAATTGTTATTTGAATAGGTACGTCAAGTTTTCATGGTTCATCTTGGTAGTTCATCGAGTTCGGAAAGGGATTTGTTACATCGCTGATTTTGATCTAAAAACTTCCAGCTGCCAGATATGTTGATGATCACGAATATTATGCAGAGGAGCATAGATTTTGAAGTAAAATACATGAATTCTGCCTTTTATTGACTGCCAGAAAATTCAGATTAATTTCACCTTACACAATTAATACACCATCTTATTAAACTGCATTGAAGACGAAAGTTTTAAGTTGTTTACAAGTCAGGTTTTGATTGAGCTCGATATGTAGGTGGATGACACGTGAAGTTCGTCGAGTTTAGACTCCGGATGTGGCTCAATGACAATTGCCTTAATAAACACCTTACTGCTGTATGGTGTTGTGTTTTGCCATCATTCATACCTGAAGTTTTGCTTAGTTTGTGTACTCCATTAAGAAAATCAAATGGTTTAATATTGAGAACTTACATAATCTGGATCTGAGCTGAAATAATCAAACGATAGCGTCTCCAACAAATATTATATTTATAGTAGTCTCAGTGATCTCTTACAATAACCACAGTAGGCCCCCCATCGTGGTTGTTAAAAATATACGTTTTTTGGTGACTGTCACTAGTAGATAGGACTGAGATGCTTCACAGAATTCCAGGGGAAATCTTAGAATTATTGGTTTTGCCTGTATTCATAGAAAATCTTTGCACAAAGTGAGACTAAAGATATTATTGCTTTCTGCAGAAGGCGTAACAAGCAGCAGTACAGTGGGCGGGCACCTACGCGAATCAGCCAGCCAGCCAGCAATCGTGCCAGGGGCTCGGGCATCCCGGTGGTCAAACCGGCATCCAACCTGCCCACCCAGATCCCCAGTGGCCCCGTCCACAATCATGCCCACCAGGTGAGTGCCCTTCGTGTATATGCAAGAATAAAGGCTTGAGCTTTATCGTTTAGCTGTAGGTAGCTGGGATTCATTTGACGTACATGAAGTACAAAAATGATGACTGAAACCTCTGTCATGAATGACAAGAGGCAACGGCAGTTTTATATCTTCCTTCCTCTCTGTGTGTTAATAAAGGTAAGGTAAAAGTGGAGGTATGTACAGTAAACTACCGAATATTTGGCGAAATCCACGATGATCAATGATGTCTTAGTACCTGTGATAGGTAAGAAGCTATTTTATGTTATTAAAGATTTAGTCGCCTTCTGTTTTCTTGCCGTGGAGAGGTGATGGATGGTTTCAAGGTAAGGTTTCTTGCATTTGCATCGTGGATATGTCAATTTGTCCAAAAGCACTTGACCTTCTTAGATGCAACTGCCTGTATGTTTCGAGGGTACAGTACTGATGGTGATTATTGTTTTCTCTCTTTTTTTATTATTAGTATTTTTAGACTCTATGAATGAATATCCCAGAAACACATAAATTTGTCTTAAACACACTGAGCAAAGTATTAATTTTATATTATCTGTTAAAGTATGTCTTGTCCAGTACTGCCACGCTTGAGATATTTAGCCCGTTCTTTCTCAATTGGTGTGAAATTTAAGAATAGAAAAAATATTAAATTTCAGTTTCAGAGCCAAATTTCTTTCTATCTGTATGAGTTTCTGATGATGCTATTTGTAAAAAAAAATTAGATACCTAGAGTTAGAATATGAAGTACTGTATTTCTAGCCTATTTTATGACAGCATGTTATGATTAGCTTATTTTTCATCACTTCTGAAAAAAGAAAAGCAGTAGTTTTGCTCAGTGTTACCTAGTAACATGTTTTATTTCCATTACGTATATATAAAATGATTTGCATGCTGTTTACCTATTAGACAGTGATTCCTTGCACTTCAGTCGTATGGAAACACTTGCCTACTGATGATGGTATCGTTGCATGATTTGTATTTAATTTTCATCATAATCATAAAAAATTAAAAGATCTTAAAATCATTCCATGACTATAAGCTTTCTTATGAATTGCGGCGCCTATGCCCTTGATGACAATGGTAAGGTGGTCATGAGAGTAAGCAAAAACGAAAAAAAAAGCTGACAAATGAGTGAGCCCATCCATTCAACAGGGCATTTGTGGCGGGGTTTGGGGGGGAGACACCCTCCGAACTTACTGCACGGAGGACACCCCCGCCATCTCACACGCAGCATCAATCTCTGACCTCTCGGCGCTCTCCATCCCCGGCGAGGAATCGTCCACTTCTTCATCAAACAAGGCCCATGGATTGCGGCCGAGCCTAAATGACTCGGGAGACAATTCTTCCGACAATGATAACTTGCTGGAGCAATGCATTCAGTCTGGCATGCCCAAGGTAACCGCCGAAGTGTTCTCGCTTGCTTTGCCTCCCTCTTCCTTCCCTCGTACCTGTTATTGTCACTGCATTGTTTTCTTTAATGCTCTCGGGTATATTATAGATTCCTCATTAACATTTTCTGTCTGTTCCTGTCTCTTAAAGCTGTTTTTCATTTGCAGGTTTTCCAAGTATACAATTTTGACCATCTCTCTGAGCATGTAACATTTCTATTTTGTTAGACATTCAGTGAATAATATTTCGAATAACCTTTTATTAATATACTAATGCTATCAACCACTTCATTATTTTTTATTAACAAAAATGTTTTCAGCGTTTGTGTTCCTTTAAAGATTTACTGATTAACATCGGTACATTACTGTTTATAAGTTAATATTTAGCTCTGTTATAAATTTTGCTTGAGGAGTATAAATTTATTTCTCCCTCAAATTTTCTTGATTGAATCCAGATACTTACATGATATCTTTTATATCCTTTTGTATCCCCTTAATTTTAATGTTGAAAATTTTCCTAATAGTTTGTAATTGCTAAGCTTTGCTAAAAAATGGCCATTATCAATTAACTCTGACATTATGTGGTGTATTCGTTGTTTATTCTAACAGTAATGAATATTATTCGTAGCATTAAACATACAGCAGGGTTTGATTGATTTCTATAAACTCGTAACAACAATTACTTGAAAGTATTTGGTGCTTGATTGCTTGGTTATCCTTTTTATGTAGGTCTCTGTTTGGTTACTGCAGAATAAATAGAAATGGTTCTAACCCAGGTTAGCCTAAGTGTTCCAGATCTTATCATAGTGAGATCAGAAGTCATATTTTGGTGGTCTTTTGTGGATTTTGTTCTGTTCCCTGTAATTCTGTGTTATTTAAGCATACAGGTAATACTTTCAGTTTCTATCAGAACAAGGCACTTTCATAATGTTTTCAGTATGGATTATCTCCGCAAATGATATGGTTTTCATAGTATTTTCAGTATGGAGTATTAATTTATTTGATTTAGGAGGAAATAGCTCCTTTTAATTAAAGAGGTACTATTATAATTATTTATATTATTGAAGTACAGGAGTATATTCCAACAGTGTTTTGCAGTTGTGTTTGAAGTTTCAGATCGTCGCTGATATTGAAGTTAGCTAAAAATTTGCACAAACATCCTTATCGTTCGTAATGGACCTTATAAATACCAATTTGTTTTTGGCAAACTCTTGAACTGTATAGTATTGTTGTCTTTGAAATTATTAGGGGAACTGATGTTCCTTAAAAGTAATGCAGGAAATTATAAAATGGTAGTCCAAGCCATAACAAAAATGTTAGATTTTTTTTTATGATGATTCATGATATTTGGCTGAAAATGAATGTCACTAGTGAGCTGACGTACAATAAAGGTAATTTATACATAACGTAAATATTATCTGAGGTTTTGGATTAACTTTTAAATAAAAAAAGCATAAAATTATAGCAGGCTATTAAAGTTGATGACTTATTAAGCAGATCATTTTCATTTTAGTAAGGTTTGAATTTTTTTTTAAATGCAGTTATAAATTGTTAGGCAGAAAATGTGATGTATTGTGGAAGATTCGCTGCTCTTTTCACAGTTATTTATGTAAACAAATATAAAAGAATTCTAGATCTAATATTTAAATTTTGTATTGTTTCAGGCCCGCCCTGCTCCTAAGAAGGAGGTGAAACATCATGGAACAGGACATCTTTGCAGCCATTCTTCTCAGCCTCCTGTACTTGCTTCCCCAAGGCGCTCTCCCCACCATCGTCCGGTTCCTGTGGCACGGGTCACACCAGCTGTCAAAGTTGGTGGGACACGTATTTCACCACGTCCTTCTACTGTTGAAGATGTTCAGGACCAAGTATGTACATGGGCAACTGAAGGCACACCTGCTACATTTTCTCGCACAGACTCCTTATCTTCCCTCAGTTGTGAAGATGAAGCAAATAGAACAAGCCCTCGGCATCAGTCTCCACATTCTGGTGCACCACTGTCACCCCAGCGTCAGTCTCGATCACCAAGAGCTAGGACTCCACAGTCTCCTCGTATTCGAGGTTCACGCCAACCTCAGATGCAGCAACAAGGTGAAGAGGGCACCGATGGAGACGAGGAAGTGCCTCGTCACTTTGCCGTAGAAGGTACTCCAGGAGTTATCTCTCGTCACTCATCACTGAGTTCGCTGGAGGGTGGAGATGATGGTCATATGATACAGACTGCAAATGCCCCTCAAGCTGGTAGTGTTCGAAACTATGGAGTAGAAGATACTCCCGTTTGTTTCTCACGTAATTCATCTTTAAGCTCTCTCTCAGTTGATTCATATGGAGAAGAAACAACACCAACTGAGCAGGCATTACTCCAGCAGTGTATTAGCCAGGGAATGCCCAAAAGTAAATCAGACCTGGAAGGTAGACGTCGACGCCGAGGAGGCTCTCGCATACCTGCTCCAGCTTCTAGGTCACCAGCTCGTCTTGTTCCTGGTGTTCCCATGCAAAGGCTTACATTATGTAGAGATCAACCTTCTGTCCAGCCAAAAAACGTGGGAGCGATGACGGTAGCTGTAGACGATGTGGAAGCAGACGCCGTCATGCCCACTCCAGACGCAGAGAGCTCAAAGTTGCACAGCGACTCCAAACAAAACGAGAAGAATGAGTTAGCACATGCCCATATTGAAGAAGATGAAGATGAGGTCAGAGAAACTGAAGATGATGAAAGTGCTGACCATACTGAAGCTGATTCTGAAAGAACTGCTACAACTGCAGAAATCTGTGATCCTAGAAGTGAAGTTACTAGTGAAGGAAGTGGTGCTACAGTTGTAACTCCTCCAATAGGTGAGAAGTTGCATGGCGATGAAATTGAACCACCTATTGCAGAATCAGGTGAGGGCCTAGGTTCATCCCCAGAAGAAAAACATTCTTGGGTGGAACCAAGGCGCTCATCTGATAAATCATCACCTTCCGAAGGACGAGGTTCAGATACTTCTGTGACAGCCTCAATGTCAGAATCTGGTTTGTTAGCTATAGAAGCAATGAAAGTAGCAAGGGCTGTTGCTGGTGAAGCTAAGCTCCTCAGTAGTGATGAAGTTTCTCATATGTCACAAAGTATTGCTAGTCAAGCATCTGATGCTTATATAGAGAACATAAAACCACCTTCAGCAATGGGAAGTCTAGCCTCAATGTCAAATAGTCTCACTAGTAGTGCTGAAGACAGAGGAAATAAAATAGCAAATAAACGTCTAGAGTGCCGTCACACTCGTCGCTTACCTGAAATGGTACGACGTGCTCTAGGGGAACAGGACTATGGGTCTACTGAAAATATGGCTAGCATGGCCAGTTCTTGCCATTCAAATGTAGATAATATTCCTCCTCCCTCAATGTTAGATGATGATATGGAAAATTCCATGATAAGCGTAGCATCAATAACGTCAGAAGTAGCTGAACAGAGAGAGTCTCCTCCTTCACCACCTGTTGATCATACTGCAATGGTTAGTGCTCCAGCAAAGCAGTTAGCTGCTGTTTTCCAACTAGAAGCTATGAATGCTGCTTCTACAGTAACTTTGACAGGTGGAGACGAAGCATCAACATATCAGGAAATTACTGACATAACAGAGCATGAAGATACTGTTGGACCTACAAGTGATACTGAATTAGGTGCTGATGACCTGCCAGCTGACATTCCTGATTTGCCACAGGATGGTTTTTCATCACCTGCATGTGGATCACCTCACAGGTTAGGTACTCCCCGCTCACGAAGACGCTTACCCAAGGATCGATTCCGTACTTTTACTAGAGGGGATGGTAACGTTTCATCTGATGCCACTCCTTCACAAGAAACAGATCCCACTTTAGTAGAGGGATTGCCATCTTCACCATTATTGAACAGAACCCCAAGACAAAGACGTCAAGATGATGCTGATAGATTTAGAACCCGCACAATATCTTCAGATGGAAGTTGTCAAGACAGTGTGCCAAGCATCCCCCTAGATACTGAAGGTACAGTTCCATCAGACAGGGATAAAGTGAGTCCCAGAAGATCACCAAAGGATCGTCGCTTACAAGATCCTGAACGTTTTCAGACTCATGTTATTGGTGAATCTTCATCTTCAGTTGCACCAGAGGAAGACCAAGTTACACCAGCAGCAATGGCTGCCAAGGTAGAATCAAGCTCCCCTTCAGCTCAGCCAAAACTTCAGGGAAGACAATCATTCAGACAACGTCGACAAGAGGATAGAGAAAGATACCAAACTCGCACTATTGATGTTCCTTTAGCAGATATAACACCAGAACCAGAAATTGGGGGTGATGTGGATAAAACAGAGGATGGAGCATTGGTAGATTTCCAAGATAGTAATGAAATGCTTGATCTAACAGCTGAGCAGTTGGAGGCCTTGCAACAAGATGCAAACATTGTGATTTGCACACTTAATGAAACTCGGGAAGCAATGACCAGTGAATCATCAGATCTCTTAAGTGAGGAAAATATTTTAGATATAGAAACTTTGAGTCTTATATCCAATGACGATGAATCTGAAATGAAAAATTTTCTGCAGGACTTTGATGAAGACCCACCTGACAAAGAGGATGATGACAATGATGAAGAGGAGGAGGAGGAGGAGGAGGAGGAGGAAGAGGAACAGAAACCAGTCTTGCGCCGTCCTCGTATTGTAAAACCAGGCGAGGAAACTGTACGACCTCAGGAGGAGGAGGAGTCACAAGGAAAAGGTATTAGAGGGCGAAGAAAACCTCTGTATTCTAGTGCTAAAAGATACAATGTCTCAGCTGTTAAACCAACTCTTCAAGCAGTTGCAAGCCCAGTAAGAGCTGTCACTGCAAGACCTGTAGCTGTAAGGCCTACATCATCATCTCCAGTAAAACCCTCCTCTCCAAAATTACCTCGTGCCACCAGAGCGTCAGCTCTGAGACAGACTTCTAATCTTCAAAAAGGGGGAAGTAGTGGGGAAGACAGTCCTACTGGCAGAGCAACAAATTCGTCAGCTGGCAGCAGTGCTGGATCTAGCCCACGTCTTGGCCCTGGTGCACGAATGACTACCACTCGACCAGCTCGCTCAAAGTCACTGGCACGCCCTGCTCCTGATTCACCAAAACCATTACGCCGTCAAAATACATTTACTAAAGATGATAGTGATAATCCACCTAGTCCAGAACGCAGTATTCCCATTGATCCAAAAAGAGCCATAGCCCCAACTCGTGCACTTTCCAAACCAAGATTAAGAAGAGATATTGTACAGCCGAGTCCTGCAATTACATTACCTGTGAATCGAGGAGGTTTACCAAAGAGTGGTAGCCAAGATTTAAGTCCAGTGAAAGGTCGTCCTCCGCAAGGTAAATCAGCAAGTTTAACTCGGGATGCAAGACCTCCAACTTCAGGCGATGTTGCTCAGTGGCAACAAGATCAACCTAAGAAGACTAATGTAAAGAAGGAAGTCACTAGTCGAATAGCTAATTTATGGAAAAAAGTTGAACGTGCGCAGAATAAGCCTAAAGATGACAAGGATACTAGAGTTTGGATATCTCGTCCCAAGTCTGCTGCCAAAGAAACATCACCTCGACCCTTGGTTCGTAGTTCTACTTATGAAAAATTGCCTAATTATGGTGGTAATAGTGCTAGTGGAGGAGAAGCTGCTAAAGGTCGTACTCGCTTAGGTCTAAAGTTAGCAAAACTTAGAGGACGGGACACACGCTCTTCACCTCCTTCAGAAGCTACCACCCCTGTCGATTCCCGTCCCCATTGCCTAGTAAGCCCAACACGCATGAGAACTCAAGAATCGCATGGTCGTTCTTCCGATACTGTACAGCTTCGACAGCGACCTGCTACTCATCCTCCTGGTACACATGTTAGCTCAGCAGAAGAAGATGGGGAGGCCAAAGCAAAACGACTATCTAGATTAGGCTCCTTTATTGTTGTAGAGGAGGATGGACGAGTCAGATCTCCCCCTCAGTCTGCTATTGTTCCTCCTTTCAATTACCAGCCACCAGTTGCAGCTAAACGGTCAGCAATTGCAACGCGCATACCTCAGCCTTCCAAACCTTTACTTTCCAATGCTCCTTGTGGACGGGATGATAATGGAAATGCTCCAGATGCTGCAGTAGTGACTGGAGCGTGGCGACCCTGACCCAGTCCCCCGCGCCATACAGATCATGCCCAGGAGCCCCAAATAGAAGTGGGGCGCGGGGGAAGTGGGCATCAAAAACATTGGGCAAGAGAGCCCCTGTGATCAATATTTGTGTTTAAATATGAAACTCAAAGCTATATAAATAAATAATGTAGAAAAAACTCTTAAAAGGTGGTAACTGGTGCCTATTGGTGTACAGTACAGTATAATTACCAGTACTGCCTTGATTCCTTAATAAGGTGTCCTTGGTGGGGTCAGGCTTCACCCATTATGCCACCTATATATCCAGGGCTGTGGGCTGCTCTTATTTTGTATATAGGATTTCTTAATTAATTTTAGTCAGTTTCTACATTAAGGATCTTGTGTATAGAAGATTTATTTTTACTTTACTCAATATTTTATTGCATTTTATTGCATTTGAAGTCTGTTTTTTCCTGTATTATGAGATACTTTGTATTTTGTTCATTGTTAGAACAGCTCACAGTCCTGAAGTGCTTTATTAAGTCAGTGCTCTTTATGAGCATTAAAGGAGAATGGCTTTTAGCTAGTACCTAGCTAAAGCTCATAATTTGATTGAAGCCTCCTCACCCCCATTCCATCACTGGTCTACAATAGAAATGTATGTGATGGCTCAATTGGGATAGCTTTATTAGAATTAAATTGCATTTATGTTCATTTTCCCCTGGTTTTATGTTTTAATAAATTATTTATTCTTTGTCATGAATTTACATGCTTTCCACCCTTCAGCTACAAAGGATGTGTCACTTTTTTCAGATTAAAAATTCTTATATCCTATTTAGTGATATAGTATAGGTGTAGTCTGTTCTGTAAGTGCTGTTAACATTTACAGTGTACTGTAATGTTCATACAAGCATATACAAAGTTATATTTCTCCCCAGATTATTAGAGCTTGAATCACTGATCTTTTGCAGACCTTTCACGTTCAAAGTTGGTACAAAGGCTTCAGAATTTCATTCCTTCTTGCTGTAGCTCAGTGCTTGGTCAAGAATAATTTTAGATGCAGCTGACTGACATTGCTTGTGACCTCTCAGAACAAGTCTGATGTCTTTTTCTAAATTTAAAAACAAGACAGATTTGAACAAGT
This sequence comes from Macrobrachium rosenbergii, assembly GCF_040412425.1. Classification (NCBI taxonomy): domain Eukaryota; kingdom Metazoa; phylum Arthropoda; class Malacostraca; order Decapoda; family Palaemonidae; genus Macrobrachium; species Macrobrachium rosenbergii. The sequence continues at coordinate 17,161,349 of NC_089793.1, read as the reverse complement.
ATTTTATTTTAGATGACTTACAGCAGTAAATACAGTATTATAAAAACAAATTAAAATTTACTGTACAGTACAGTTGTTGTTTTATAAAATTATCCTATTATGTAGTGGTCAAGAAATAAATATTTTATAATCTTGTATTCTGGGGAGGTTAATATTTGCTACTAATATGTCAGGGTCATCTAGAGACATTACTCCAGATCTGACTTCTGCTTGAGTGTAGCATTACTGGTTTTAGTGTCATGGAACTGTAGTCAACAGGGTTTCCAGCTAGGAAGTTTTTACCAAAGTTCAAGTTATTTGTTAACTTCAAGTTTTTGGAAATACAAAACGTGTGGCAAATTTTTATTTTCCTCTACGAACTCTTTCTCTTGCAAGGTGGTCTTATTCTGTAAGTATTGTTAACAAGTATTTATTTTTCTGAACAGAATTAAGTGATGTTACAATGTATTCATGGTGGAGGTGCACCCATTATTTCTTTCATTGGAAACCCTGTGCATGACAGCTTTTACAGCTTTACTGTTATGTCCTGAAACTATTTATTTTAATACTTTATGTATTTCTTCAGAGCTACAGCAGGGTACATGTCAGTACAGTATCATTCTGAATTAAGTATTCATCAGCGTCTTCATGAAATGTGCACCATGTTTTCTTACACAGTCAGGTTTATAATAATGGTATTTTCTCACCAAAATGTTAGTTATTTTCATGATTTATAAGGAATTTTTGTTCTAGCTCTTCAGTGGAAATTAAACATGGAACACAGTTTGTGAATGATTTTAACAGTCACAGTTACTTGGAAAATATATTGTCTCCTCATAATTCCCTTGTTTGTGTGATGTGGTTTGTAAGAAATGGAAAATCATACTTTTGTTGCAGTGTCTAATGAATGTATCATTTTATATACTGTATTGTGTGTTGCTTATAGAACTTCATCAAAATTTCATATTTTGCCATGACAAGTGGGTTTTACATGCTGTGGTGTCTGGGTTTTGTAGTGGTGGTGGTAGTGGTGGGGAGGTTTTAAGAGGCAGTTCTTTGGGTGCTGGATACAGTGAACTCAATCTCTTTCATGTCCCTGTATGCATTATCCAATTCTTCCTCATATAATTTACTATAGTATTATAATTAAATACTTGTATGTATATATCTTCTTTCTTTTTCCCTTTGTTCTGTAGTGTTAAATAGTTATAGTTTTACTCTTGTATTGGAAAAGTGCAGTTAATTCACTTTTCCTGATGACTGAAAATTTCTCAGTATATGCACAAAATGATGTGATTGTTGACTGTGGTATGTCCTGTGGGAAATGAATGCTGCCTGTTCTTCATCATTTTTGTAAAGAAAAGAAAAGAAATAATCTGATAATGATATATAATTGAAAATTTTTTAAAATGAGAGATTAGTTAGCTGGTGTGTTGCATGCATACGCATCTCCTTCAGTAAGATGAACTTGACAACTGTGGTGGTGGGCTACTGAGTGTCTGTACTTCTTCACAGCTTTAAACTTGCATGGAGATATGAATAACTATGCACCCTGTAATATTGTTACCGGCATAACTGGATTATCGTCCCTTGCAAGGTCATACATAATTTTCAATATATGTACCTGTACTGTATTTAGGCAAGAGTAGAGGATTGTACTCTCGGGTTTTTATAGGAAAAACTGAGATAGTACAAGTCAGCTGAATTGTGGAAAAGAAAATGTATTATGTGTTCAGTAGCTTCTAATAATGGAAGTGGAATGGTGCCTTGTCATGTCAGATGAACAGAATCTTAGAATCTTTTCTTGCCAGTATTCGTTTTTTGCTTTCATTTCCTTATCTTTGATTTTAACAAAGTTCACCTCTAGAACATTTCACCGCCTTGTATTGTACATTGTAAAAATTGCAAAGTAACAGCAGTTGAATTCATAGGCTTTGTCATCTCAAGAACCAGGTGTTTTCCCAGCTGTCAGAACCCTAGATAATACCAGTTGCTGATCTCCATGTTTCACCACATCTTTGACTCCAATGCTGAGCAATGCAAAAGGGCATCTGCAATATTTTTTTACCCAGACCTGCCATATTTTAGGGAAAATTGCACAAGAGGGTTAAAATTAACTGGTCATTATTGCAATTTACTATTTACTTTTACCTAACAGTGCTGTTTTCACAGCAGAACTGCCTGCAATAGGTAAGCATAAAAGGTTTTTACTGTAAATACATGCCACCACAGAAATTTGTGGTTTTCAGTAACTTTAGATAAAATTTTGAAGCCCTTCCAAATTCTAGTCATAAAGATCGTTTTGTCCAATAAATTATTAAATTTTCATTCTGCAAATGATGTGATGTGGGTAAAAATGCTGAAATATTATGGGTCTCCGTTCTCCCTGGGATTAAGGGAAATGAAATGGCTGACAAAACATCAAAACTGCAAATACTTTGACCAGATTGAATATACCAGTTCTTATCACTGATTATCTACCATCTCTAAGACCTTGGAAAAATAGAGTAAACTCACAGCTGGATTGTGGTGCTCATCATTCCAGAAAAGACTGCTTCATTGAAGAAATTTTATCTTTGGACTGGTCACACTTGCACGGCCAGTGGGTATTCTTTGAGTAACATGACTTGACGCCAGAATGCAGCATAACCTACTAATAAACATTTTATTAGATTGTCCAGTTTTCAACCAACTACAAATACAGGTTTTAGGTCTTGGGAGCATGTAACTCGAAGAAACTTTTGTCAATATTTAACAGTTTTAGTTTACCCAATCATTAGATTTTTAAGGAATTTTACTTTATCAAGAACGAATCCAGTGCTTTACTTTGGTCTAGGCTGTTTAAAGTAAAAAAAAAAGCAATGGCACACTAATATGCATCCTTCAAATAGAGGAAAGCTTTGCCTAAGAAAATATACTATATTTATGATTGCAGTTAGCATATTAACACATAATTATTTGGCCTCAGAGCCGTAACTGCTAAAAAAAGGGAAAAAACTGAAGGATACTTTGTTTCATTACATAAAATTAATGAACCATTGTTGGCACAGATTGTAGAAGCTATTATTATTATTATTATTATTATTATTATTATTATTATTATTATTATTATTATGGAGCAAACTAAGAGGTCGTGAACCTGTATAATACTCCCGCAATATGTTACATTATAAAACCCGGTATGTACCCATGAAGGACACTGAAATGAAAGCAGATACTCAAGCCATGTAGGCCGATGTACTGGACTCATGTTAAGTAAGAATTCTTTAAAAATGCCAAATACTGATATAGAGCCAGGTTCAACATTAACTGTTAGCAAATAAAAAGCCAAAAACAAGGAACGCCAAAGAAAGTGAAAGGAAACCGCAAAGCAGTTTGACAAATGAATGAAGAAAGCAATAAAAATGACAGCTGTACCTTTATATCACCGGCAAAGACTTAATTCAGTACTGGCAACTGTGCTGGATAGCCTGTTTGAATTTCACGGAAAGTACAATATTTATTTTCGTATTTTATTTTGCGTATGTTGTGCAGTCACAGACTCACACCAGCGGAAACCGTGTACCAAGATACCAGCCAATTGATGTGAGCCATTGGCTTACTTATCATTACCATTGCAATTGGGAATGTCCGCTGTCCATTCTTAGTGGCACTCGTCATTCAAGTTCTTATATACAGTTAAAAAGAAACAGAGAAATAATGGATAAAGGATGTAAATATTAGATATTTACTTACAGCGCTATATTGGTTACTCAAATACCGCGCCAATGACGAGCTAAGTTCTTATTGGTTGAAAAGATGACGTCACGAAACGTCATGATTAGCATCATATGTGATTGGATATTTGGTTCGACCGTTCGAAGTGGTAGTAGGCACACACTTGCTTTCGCGTTAGTGACACTTTCGGGTTCTCGATTAAGACTTGCCAAGCAATTAGTGTAAGCTTTTTCCATGAATTACGCCGGTTTATGATAAAACTGCAGTGCATTTTCGTTGATAAGTGATTATGAAAAGAAGAAATACCTGAAATCGTGCGACTGTAGGAGAAAGTAGCTTAGTTCTCCTTTCTCACCCTTGACTCTAGGAAGCCAAAATTACCGCCTTCCGTAAAGCAATAACTTATGGTATGTTCAAAGTGTAGATTAATTATAGAAATTAAATTGAAAGCGTGCATATTTAGGCCCAAGTTTTAATTGCAATGTTATGACCGCCAGTGATCAGAAATGCCCGTCTGACCCTTATAGGCCTAGACTAGTCATATGCAAGCTGTTCCGTATTTTGCAAGGTAACCACAGCTGAAAAGGTAAGTACTAGTTTAAATAAGTTATGTTCTTACTCCCATTTTTATGGTAACTTTGTTCTCAGAATTAAACTGATCACTTTTGTAGACAGGCATACTTAGTACAATAGCGTAGTAGGCTAACAGATGTTTAATCCTATTAACCAAATAGTCTGATCACAGTTTTCATGGTTATGTAGGCTCCACTCGTAATTGTATATGTGTATAATATATAGTGTGCGCGCGCTCCCGTTTAAACACTTAGACCTACAGTGTCATAGTGTATGCTATAAGTGTAATTCGCAATGTTCAGGCTACGTATATTTAGATATATGTCACGGCTTATCATTCTTATGAATCCTTTTAGTGTATAGCCGTAGGCCTCCCAGTCTGTTTTTATAGGTCTAGGCCTAGTCCTATCAGTCGTATGTGAACTGAGGCCAAGACTTATACTTCCATTTCGTGTATGGCATAGGCCTAACTGAGGCCAAGACACTTCCATTTCGTCTATAGCATAATCCTAGCCTTATATTCAACAGTGTGGTTAATTTAACATTAAAACTAGACTATTAGCCTAATTTTAAACGCAGCAGTAAGTGTTGCCATATTTCCACGCGTTGTCGAACAGGGTATAGTAATGAGGGTTTGCTCTGTTTCGTTCACACTCAAAGGGTTCTGGTCGTTTCGGCCGTAAGTCATGTAGACCGTAACATCCAAACTGGCAAACGACCGAAATGGGTGGTTATAATACTTTGACCCCCGAGGGGCTAGTACTAAACACGACGTTCCAAGGTGTCTCCGCCATGTCTTACGGCCTATTCTTCATATGGCCTAAAGTTGTGACGAACCTAACAGGCTCACGGCCGACAATAATACGGCCTATAATCGTCCCGAATTCCCCTCAAATAGGTCCTGCTGTCAGCCTCTGCTTATCAGGTCTTGTTGGGGGTGGGTGAATGAAAGATTTGTTGTGTCTGTAAACTTACGAAGGGAATCGCATACGTGGGAGTTAGTCGACCATGTTAGGTCGCAGCCGGGGTGGAGAATAGCACTTGAATAGCAACTTCACTTTAAAAGACGGCAAAACTGAAGATTACTACGGCGCCCCTCTGCTTCAGTAACACCAGTTTACTTGCAAGATGTTCGCCGTGTTTAATACCAGTGCCTTGGAAATGAACACAAGAACATAAACAAAAAACGGTAAATAACATAAACAAAGGACTTAGGCCTTAACATAATAATAAATTTAAACAAAAGGGGGAACCAGGCTGCGGTACGAGTGTACAGTTTTACTCAAAAGACTTGCCGGAAATGGTTCGGTAAACACCATTTGGAGTTACCTCTACTCTCTGGCAATCGCCATTTATTCAGGTTTTGCTCGTTCACGGTCTTAACTTTCCTCTCACACAACTCGCTAATTCTATCGTTAATGGTCAGGGTTGTCTTTTAACTTTGGTTAACTGGTTTCAGTCTCCTTGTAGACCATTCATTTTGGTGGCTTTTATATGTTTTACCTTCATGCCTGTTAAACACTCACATTCCCGTGTATAAACTAATTCACACACTCTTTCAACAGACTTGGGTACTTTTTTGTCAGTAACTGCCCCTTTGGATACCGCGTCTTGCCAACCACATGTTTAGAACATCCGTATTATTAAATGCACACGGTCTTACACTAAATTAATAAGACAATCTAGAAGGTGGAAAAGGGATTTTAATAATGTGATTTGAGAAAAAAAGAGCTGCATTTAATTCAATGTAGCTGGTAACAGTTGAAATGTAAAAATAACATTAAACTCAAAATTTCTAGACTTCAACATACCTTCTAGTAACTGTAAGTGGAATAATTTCAAAATAAATTAGCCTATTTCTGTGGACACAGGGACGTATCCAGCATTCTGTTTTTGCTGCTTATAATAAAAAACACAATGCCTCACCACATATTTATGTAAATCGCTAGAATCATATTTTCTCAGTTTAATGAAGTCGTAAAGTTTTATGTGCAATATGAATAATTGTCACAGGCTTAAAAATTGAGTGGCTGTTTACTTTTAGATGGTGATTGTACCCATCATTTATATGTAAATTAGGCTGGTTGTAGAAATTGTAATTTTTATTTCAGTATATAAAAAAGTTTCACTTTATTACTTGCGGCAAAGCGTTTTAGGGTAAGACTAGGAACTGAATTTTAGGTTTAGCCTAGTATAATTTTAGATTATTTTTAAAGATGCTAGGTCTTTTAAAAACATACGTGGGAAACTAACACTGACACTTTTGTAGCATTTCCACACACCTGAATTCTCTTGATTAATACGTACACACATATACTGTATAGAGATATATATATATATATATATATATATATATATATATATATATATATATATATATATATATGAACAGAAAAGGAAACTGTTAGTGGTTCTTCATCTTAAGTTTACTCAGAAACGATTGAAAGTTTTCCCATGTAACAATTCACCTTTTCACCGTAAGACTAACATAAAAGAGTTGGTGTTAACGCTACCTTTTTAATTGTAGTTATTGTATTATTACGTTATTGGTCAGCATCGAGAATGAACTAAAAGTGGTGGGGAGGCTCCATTTGTAAGGTCACCTCAGCACTAGCGGGTCCAGGGGGGGCCACCACCTTGCCACGTGTCCCCCATGAAAAATAATGGTAGAATAATAATATTGAGGATTTATATAATAACATAAATATAAGAAATATAAAAAGGGAAAAAAATAAAAGCGATTAAAGAAATAATACATATATACATTATATATATACATTATATATATATATATATATATATAATGTATATATTATATATATTATATGAAAATTGGTGCCCGCTATGAAATTTTTCTGGACCCGCTAGTGCACCTCAGTGTGCGTTACTTCCTTGAACGTGTCATCGTATGTGATTGAAGTACTTTTATGTGGCAGTAACCGGCAATGGTGGTTGCCTCCCCAGCCTGATGGTCAGGGGTTGGTATGTTATCTTGATGCGTGAAACTGAGTGGTGTTTGCTTGATGCATGGAACTGTGGAATGGGTATGCTTCGTCGTGCATACTATCTGTGTAGCATATGTGTGTCTTTTCTGAGTGTGAGTGTTGATATGTTCGCTTTTCCCACTTCATTCCAGTAGCCTACATCCATGTGCACATTATTAAGCTAAAAAATATGCAAGATGCAGAGAACGAGAGAATGAAGTAGCTAAACGCAATGTAATAACAAAGCCGAAAATTATCATGCTGGTGCTCTACTGTAGGCTATATTTGCATCTTATGAATAACACATAAAAGTGACTGTTTTGCCCGGTATTTTAGCAGATTTTGAGGAAAAAGCGCTGCGGGACTCAAAGCTCAAGTAAAAAATGTTTATTTGACCTTGTTTATGGTGTTTAGCTCTCAATGTTAAATGCCGTTCTCGTTGTTCTCTTTTACATTGGAAGTATTTACGTATATTATTCCCTACGTCGTTGTTTTTCGTATTTAAACATTAATCCAGCGCGTTCTTTCAGCCAGACGTTTAACATGCAACTATTAACTTTATCGGGGAAAGTAGGAAAGTTTTTCAGCGACCTTTCTTCAGAACCGTAATTTTCAAGCAGTGTTGTTGTTAACAAATATACATAATTTTTCATTGCCCTTGAGAGGAGTTTTTAAGAATGTACACCAGCGCAAAGAAGGACAGATTTAATAGTGGAGGAAATTTTTTAGAGATACTGAGCTCTAATTGTTTAGCCTACCTAACAAGTTTCTATATCATGACAGGGAATATGTTCGCTGTATACCGTATTTAGGGTTATAGAGTTAACAAGGGAAGGTAATGATGGGAGTAGGATTTGAACTTGAAATAATGTTGCAGATGAGCCGTTTAAGTAAGATACTGTAAGACATTATCTGTGTACGTTTTATTCGGATCACACGAATTTGCATTTAACAGTTTTGTGGGAATTCGAAGTGTTATTATATACTAAATATGAATAATAAACATCAGAGCAAAGCAATTCGAAATTGTAGATTCCAGAAGTTTTTAGTAACCCAACTTGAAACCAAATTGTACATAGCAAAATACCTGAAATTATTACAGACGAAATTTGCCTGAATGTTGCCATTACTTAAGTACAGTATATTAGCGGACGATTTTAATAGCAAAAACACTTGACGTAGTTTACCACACCTATCAGGAAAATAAGTTAAAGATATTATTTACTTCCTGATCTAGCTTTGTTTTAAAAATTAGCTAAATTGGCTTGAGAACGTTTTACAACCATGTTTATTAAAAAGAACAAGCAGCTCGCTGTGCAGAGATGTTTGCTTAGCAACGGATTTCGCTATCCACACCTCCCTCCCGCTAGCATGACAGGCAAGGTGGAAGCAAATGGAATTTGCTGAATCTGAAAATTATCTGCACACATCTGTTTCCTTACGCAAGAATTAAGAAGCAGGCTTATACATAAAATGTTCACCTTATCAGGTACATGCTTTCATAAAAGCTATTTAAGCAAAGTATGCCTATCGTTGATATTAATGCTCCTATGCACTTTAGCAGTTGATAGGTGGGTGTTCTGTTCGATAAGTAACACCCGCAATGAACTATGACAGAAAGCTCCAATGCTTTTTATAGTCATAATTTTTTTATATATATAAAATGGAAGTATGAACTAAAGACCTCCCATATTAAGGAAAAATTTAGCGCATTTCAGTAGAGCTGTCTTTATATACAGTATAAGCTTAAAAAAGGACTGCTTAAATGCACGTGTAACGCTTTTATATTTAAAAATATTAAGCCACAGATATCGTTTAATATCCAGTTCGCTATACCTCGGAAATAACTTACACTCAAGGGGAATTATATATGATGAGCGCTTATAATTCCCTTGGCTCCAAGTTATACCCGGTATAGTGCGGAATCGGATGTAAAACGATATTTGTGACAATATTTGCGGATGTACAATATATATATATATATATATATATATATATATATATATATATATATGTGTGTATATATATATATATAATGTGTGTAGTTAAACTTAAACTTATCTTTTTGCCTGTACAAGCTTTTAATTTTGCTTGACGTAACTCAGAAAGGATCCTAAAAAGGTAACAACTTTTCTGGTGATGAAAGGCTGCATTGTAATGGCGATTTTGTTGGCCACATCAGAATCATGACTAAATAAATTTAAGTGTTTATTGCTAAAACATTTTTCAAGTCAAAAACATCATGATCATTTCTACCTAGACGCATACTAATGTTAGATATGACGAGTTTCAGTAGAAGCATACTATCTTGGTATCAAGGGTTTCCTTATTTACGCCTCTCCACTATTCAAGTTTTCAATTTATTATGACAAATCTCTTCGAAAAATTTGGTATTGAGTTAGGCTTTTCCTCATTATTTTTTCCAAACTTCTTCGTTTATTTCTGCCATTCTTGTTTCTTTTTTTTATTTTAATCTCAAATCAGGACTTGATTTTTAATTCATATCTATTTCTCCTCATATTTCTACGTATTATTTCATACTCTTCGATTTATGTATTTCCAAATAATAATTGACACTCGAATATACATTTTGTTATTGCGCTCAAGTGTCAAAACTTGTAGGTTATCTGATAGGGCAAGATGACAAACGTCCAAAGAAATGGGAAAAGGCGTTTGATAATGTCTATTTGACATCTGAAAGATTAGGTGATGCTAGAATGCGAGATGGAGTTAAATTCCGGTTTGTAGGCTACATCTGTTATCGATGTGCCTAGCTTGCCTTGGAGCGGGAAAGAGTATGCGCTGTGATATTATTATTATTATTATTATTATTATTATTATTATTATTATTATTATTATTATTACGAGCATGTTGGCTCGCGCTGGAAGGCTGAGCTGCTGTCTCCCCTACCCTCCCGACCCCCTACCTACCCAGCCCCCACCCCGGGCGGGCAAACAGGTTGGCATGAAGATGGTAGATGTTTTCCCTACCCTCCCGTTCCCCTACCTACCCTGCACCTACTCGGGGCGGACAAACCAGTTTGCCGTGTCATGTCTCCCCTACTGTCACCCGGATTTTATTACTATAGATTATTATTACTGATGTAAAGTATTAATCATTAAGAAGGTATGGTACAATCAGCCGTGCTTTAGCGTGGTCTACTTTTATACAAGCGACACATGTTTTATAAGCATAAGTTTGCTAGGTAGTAATAAATACTCTCGTAAATTCAAGGTAATGGGTCCAGTATTTTCCCTCTCTTACTATAAATAGATTTATATTAACTATTACAATATTAACTTCAGTCATGGAATACACACGCAGAGAGATAAGACTCATGAAATGATTATCCGTCTCCGCGCTTGAGAGAATCTTTTCTCGGCTCTTGCTTGTGACATCCATTCTATCAAGGGTTGTCTTAGATGCGGTCTTCCCAAATTAGGGCAAGCTAAAATGTAAAGGGAGGCGTTGGCCGGCATCGTTCCAAATAAGTTTCTCCTCAACGCCTCCTCTACCCTCCCTCCCTCTGAATCTTAGGACGTAGGTGAGGGAGCAAGTTCCTAATTTCCGTTCTTTTTATTTTTGAGCTTAAAAAGGCTGTAAGTGGTGTATAACGGTGATGCAACCGATTTTTGACGGAATTAGAACTTAATAGAGAGAGGAATCGGCAGCTCTCACTTGAGTTGGTTTTCATTGAAGGGCGTTTTGTTGATGGTAAAGAAGAACATCTCGTCTTGTTTTGCGATCCGAATATGGTGATCTGGTATTGCTGTAATTTCACTTTAGTATGATGTGCATGCGTGTTAAGAAGAGCTACTGTTGTTATTCTAGAGGCATGAAAACTGGCTAATTATAACAATATTAATGAATGGAATAATTTTCCATGTTTCAAAAAAATAAAGCATTGTAACTGATACGAGTAAAAAAAATAAAGCAATGTAACTAATACGGATACTATGAAGAAAAGCCACTAATACAAAAGAATATAATTAAAAAGAATAATCTGCGATGATCTGATAGCTCTTCAGTATCTTAAAGGAAATTGAGAATAAGAGAAAACCACCACTATTTTATACAATTCTTTCCATACGGTATCTTTACAAGTATGTAGCCTATGTGAATGAAGGCGCACCTGCTTTAGATAAGTGGCAACAAACTATGTTTAATGATTGCCATACATGGAATATACATACATAATACAAGTTATTATGACACGTTTTAGTTTTATATTATATATATATATATATATATATATATATATATATATATATATATATATATATATATATATATATATATATATATATAATAATAGATAGATAGATATATATATAGTGTGTGTATATATATATATATATATATATATATATATATATATATATATATATATATATATAGTGTGTGTATAATATAGGATATATATATATATATATATATATATATATATATATATATATATCTAATATACTTAGAGCTTAGTATATGCTAGTCCTTATATTTGAAATCGTGTAAAGACAAACCTGACTTAGATCTCGGATGAAAAATACGTAGAACATTTAGAAGTTAACACATGTAAATTCATTTAATTTTCTAAAATGGGAACACCGGGGAAGACAGAGACCTCCAAAGGAACCATAATTACGAAAAGGAAAGAAAAACCAAGTCAAAATGAATGACCCCCTCCCCCCCCAATTTTTCCGCTTTCCCTTGTGAACCTGGGGAAGAACAGATTTCTCACAAAGCCCTCTGCCATGTTGTAATCAAGATTAATAGCCTGTTGATAGTTTCACTTACTTTAAGACTGTTAGCGGTATTAGCGATGTAATAAAATTCACGTTAAAGTAATTCGTAATTGTAAGTAAACAAACAAAGAGTTCACTATCGAGATTGATTTTATGTGAGCTGTGATGTCGGATAACTACAAATGTGATCACGATGCCCTTTCTTCTGCTGTGTTTAGTTGATGTTTAAGATTTATCGTACAGAAAACCCATGTCCTTTAAAAAAGAAAAAATCTCTCTGCGTCCCCTAATCTGGCAAGGAATGGTAGGTATAGGTGCGTCTCCTAAAAAAAAAAATCGTTCTGCCGCACTTGACCTAAGCACTGGATCATGTACCTGGCAAAATAATCAGCAGACGAGAAACTTTATTTGCAGCCTTTTACCATTTCTTTTTATTTGAACACATTTCCTTACATTTTTATCAGCAACAGTGATCTCTCAACTTCCCGGTCTCCTCGTACTTTTTATTTCTTTATACGTTTATCACAAAGTGATAGGAGGTCGAAGAAATAAGAAGTCTGTTAAGAGTACATATGCATCTATAATTATATAATTTTGTTTACATAATATTAAACTTTATTTAAGCTATATCTTTTAACATTTCTTGATCAAAAACTTTGTTAAAATAAAAATGTTATGACGAATTCCAAAGTAGGCCTAAAGACTGAGTGGTAGTTTATTCGCGTAACTGGTCGTTTTGTTTGCCACAGAGAGAGAGAGAGAGAGAGAGAGAGAGAGAGAGAGAGAGACTAAAAGTTATCGAATATAAGTCGCTGAAAGATTTCGTAGAGCTCGTGCTGTGTAATTTTTAAAAGGTGTTTTCACTGGGATACTTAATGCATGTACCGAGGAACTTCGGTAAAGAACGTGTTTTTTTTTATTAACTAACCTCATTTATAGGTTATCTTCCTTTTGGTAGTCAAATTCCTTTTTCCCCATTCCGATTCAACTAGGTGAAAGGAAAACTCATGGCCACCCTTCTAGCCTAGTCCTAGTCCGTATAAAAAGATTGTAAGTGGGAGTCTATGAAATGAATCTTGAAGTTGTTTTGCTCCTAAGGCCAAATATGACGCATCGTTGAAAGAGCCCCCACAGTTCATGGAAAGACGCCCAGGTCACATTTTGTAGGCTTTATTGCATGTTTTTATTATTATTTTCACGATATTGTTTGTATAAGGATGCGGTAGAATTATCAGTATGTGAGTTTTCACTAGGCATTTTTGTTTCGGGAAAGGAAAAGATGCGTTGTTTACAAGATGAGCGTTGTAGGTGCGGCGTTGGAGAGGTACTGGTTTAGGGTGTGCCAATGAATGGAAAGATGTTTGAATGAATGAGCGTAGGTGTGGCCTATGCCCAGGAGAAGGATGCCAGTTACGAACTGGCATTTATTCCATTTTAAATGTTTTTTATACCCACGTGACACAATGCTGAAGAGAAAAATGTAAAATATAAGTAACAATTCATGTGTAGCTGCAACTCTTACTGTGTTAAGTAAAACGAAGTAAGAATAAGCCAGAAATTTCTCCGAGGTAAACAGTGCTAAACATTGTCTTTTCATGTGTTTCACTGGAATAGCACTGTTCTGCAGTTTGATATGACTTTTCTATGAGATGAGATGGCCCAAATTTATAATAGGAGGCTTCTAAATAGGGCGTTTTAACATTGACGATAATCGTCTCCTGAAAAATGGACTGGAATTCCGGACAGGCTCGTACATTCGGTAAACAAAGAATTGTGACAAAGGACGAAATCAAATAGGAAATATCCAGATGGGATAATGTGACCCTAAAATATCGAGTCAAGAATGAAAGTGTGGACCCAGTTGCTTCTAGACACAAGTGTGTGGTAGTCGGTTCTTGAGCCTGTTCGTGGAGCGTGTTCCTGGAATATATTAGACAAATGTGACCGGTTGTGAAGTTCAATTACCGTTCAGTGATGAGGTGCAAAGTGTGCGTCATAGACGGTTAAAAAACATTCCTTTTAAGGAAGTAGTTAATGAGTATAATTAGATTTTAATCTTGTGATTTTCAATATGACATCTTTGTTAGCCTCGAGTCGTGTGTGTTGCCTAGGTCTGATAGTGTCCTTAATTATACAGTATATGAGGTATTTTATACCAGTGTTACCGAAAATCCTCGAAAGGTTACCCAAATACGATCTTGATGTCTCTTGCATATTTCTGTGCAAAAGTTGTTAGTATATAGGCTATTTTCATTATCAGCTCCCATATTTTAAAGTGTTGTGTTAACTACCGCACAGTTAACACATGACCTTCGCTGAAGGCTCGTCTAAAGGTATATTGAAAATTCTTTACCAAGAGAGTGAGATCGGCAGTTTCCCGAGTTCACTGGGTCTGAAAAATATATTTAGCTACGAGTTTATCGAAGTTATTATTATTATTATTATTATTATTATTATTATTATTATTATTATTATTATTATTATTATTATTATTGGCGTTTAGATAAGGTGGCCTGTGGTCAAGTTGTTAGGGATTCATGAAAAATAAACTTTTTTTTTTTTAATTATTAGCCCATAAATATAATTACTGGGCATTTAAGGCATCAAGATACACTATTCGCCTAGTGAAGATTTAATTATCATAGTCAGGAATGGAAAGGAAGTCTAAAACAGTTGAAGTTCTCATGTTTGTATAGTTAATCAATGGACGCCTTTGAGGTCGTTAGGAGAAAATGAATCTGGTTATTAACTTATCGTTGAGGATTTCCCTTATTCGCCAGATAACTGAATAATGAAAAAAAAAGTTTAAAATATTATGTGTTTGATGAATCGTCTTATGACCAGGATCTGCAGTTTAGTTTTGGAAGTACGAGTCGTGATAACTAAAATGAACGTGGATTAAAAAACAAACTCTTCATGTCTGCTTCAGCTTTCCCCTAGTCCATAAAGTAAGTGACGCAACTTTTATGAACTACTACTTTAATACGTATAGGTTATACTGCTTCATTTTTTAATATAAATTTGTGGAATTGGAAAATGTGTATTTAATTAACATTGCAAATATGTTTATTCTGATTGAACTGTTACCATTTGGTTCGTCATCGAATATCATTGTAAAATAATGTACTAATTAAAAAATGTCCTTTTGTTCAGTAAACTTTGACAGAAGTCCATTTTTGTTTGCTCAGTATCAATTTTACTTCACTCTGAAAAGCCATCCAAGTGAAATACGTTTTCTTGTATTAGGTTATGTAAAGTTTCCATATAGCCTATGCAGAATTTTAATTTTTCTCTTAGACATTCAGCGTTTTTCCAATGGGCGTTATACGAGTATATGCATATTGCCAACTATTTTTTCTTTTTCGTCATTTTCACTTTAAGAAATTGCACCTGCGAGGCTAGAAGGCATTCCTCTCTGCCCATGATAACATTGCAATTCTAATTACGTTAGGGTAAAAACCAACATACTCCAACACAACATATAGGCTAATCCACCTTATTAAAGGAATTATTGCTGGTCAGTATTTTTTTAAACCAAGAAGAACCATGATGCCGTAGAAAATGGTAAAACCTTATTTAGGATTTTTCCCATGTGATGAAAAAAAAAAATAAATCCCCATCTTGGTGTCAAGTCTGTTGACCCAAGAGAGAGAGAGAGAGAGAGAGAGAGAGAGAGAGAGAGAGAGAGAGAGAGAGAGAGAGAGAGAGAGAGAGAGAGAGAGAGAGAGAGAGAGAGCTTACCGCTAGACCCACATGAAGTTCTTTTGCCTCGGTATTATTCATATAAGAATGCCAGAACCCCAAGATCTGACCAGGTGAAAACTAGTTTAGCACCCAAACGAGAAAGAACAGATTTTGCTACGGGTGAAACTGCACCCGTTTCATAAGTAATAAAAAATCACAAAACTGGGATCGGAACTGTTGAAGGTTGGTTAAAGAACAAGGCAAGTATTAGAGAAGTGCCTGACAAAATCATGCAGTAATGTACATGAAGAATTAAGTCCATATCAAGTAATGTGACTTTCCTTTTTTTCACAGTCCTTTATCCGATCATGTTGCAGATTATAGATATATATATATATATATATGTATATATATATATATATATATATATATATATATATATATATACACACCACATATATATATACACATACATATACTGTACATATAATGAAATAAACTACTGCACACCGCGTCATACGTTTTCCATTCCATTGTTCACTGTAAAGACACCTTTTGACGTTAACTCAGAGCCTAGCCCTTCACGAACATAAATCCAAAAGCTTGTCAGACAGTTGTTCGGATCACTTGCCTTTTTCTCCAACAAAACTCTCACAGTTCTGACCCCGGTTTATGATCTTTTATTGCTCATGAAAGTTTTATAGCTTTACTCGTGAGGTAGAATCTTTTGATGTCATCTTTTGTTCAAGGCACAAAACTATAGCAAGTATGTTCTGGATCAGATCTTAGTATCATGGCTTTCTTGTGGGAATAATAGTATAACAGTAGTACCGTATATGGGTCAAAAGCAGCGAATCCCCTTCACGCTGGTCAGTAGATGACTCGAAGGGTATGCGCGGGCGCGCGTGTGTTAATATGTGTGTTTGTATAAAATATATATATATATATATATATATATATATATATATATATATTTATATATATATATATATATATATATATATATATATATATTTATATATATACACACGCATACACCTTGGGGTCAAGTCTACTGATCAGCGTGAAGGCACTTCATTGCTTTTGACCCATATATGGTACTATCTGGGGAGTACAATTTTGTAATGCAAAGGGGTGGACGTGCTGTAAATGAGGCTTATGTGAAAATTTTAGGTCGGTTGTCAGACTGGAAGTGTTTATTTTTTAATTTTTACACTGTGTTTGTCTTTTATTCTGGGTTAATAACTCATCAGTGAAAAAATATGTTTACTCAGAATTTTATGAACGGTTAGGTGGAGGCAAGTCGATCTTTCATTCTCTTCGGTGTTAAACCCCATTCTTTTTC
This sequence comes from Macrobrachium rosenbergii, assembly GCF_040412425.1. NCBI lineage: Eukaryota > Metazoa > Arthropoda > Malacostraca > Decapoda > Palaemonidae > Macrobrachium > Macrobrachium rosenbergii. Next base: position 17,144,324 of record NC_089793.1, on the reverse strand, counting down.
CCTCTAAACTTCCTTTTCTTGTATTTTTCGGGCCTGTTCTAGGTTACTGCATCTGGAAATTGTGATGATCTCCTCGCTTATATTGAACTTGTCTATTCTGTGAAAACCATGCTGACATACGAATCATCACATAAGACTACACAGTTTTTCTCCCTCACGCCTAGATATTATGTACCGTTATAGCTTCAAGTTACATTGATGTTTGTTTATTTTGACCATCTCTTATTTCTTGTTGTTTGTGCAGTGGGATTTTTGAGGTTATTATTTTCCAGTGATGTGTTTAATGAAATGATGCAGTTGAAACTATTATAAACTCACCATTAAGAAGGTGTAATGTAAATGAAATGAGCGTTGATGCCGCGAGATGATAATACAAATTTTCACGCGGGAATCTTTGGGGATAACTGACTGTAATTTCGTACTACTCCAACAGTTTTTTTTTTTTACGTAATACATACCATAGTAGCCTATTTGTTTTAATATCCAGAGTAGAAACCTAAACATCTTTATTTCGTTTTGTATTTTTATTATGGCTCTGCATTTAGAACTCTAAATGTATGTAGTTATGTTTTATATATATATATATATATATATATATATATATATATATATATATATATATATATATATATATATATATATAAGATCAAAAGAAAAATTAAGAGAAAAGTTTTTTGTTACTGGCCCAACCTTACGCTGACTGTTGCACCATTTAGTGGTATTAGGGAGCTGGGAAGGTTTGCAATAGCCAGCAAAGAGAATGCTGCACCTTAGACTGAATTTACAAACACAGCAAATTCTTTCATGTAATGTGTGAGCTTTCTGTGACACCAAGTACACTCATATGATTGGGGTATGTGACTGAAAAGACATCTGGTGATTTTCTTGAAATTTATCTTACTTTCTACAGCTTATTTTTTTTTATCTCTTCGTTACTGTACCATTATATATTCTGATATAAAATGCACATGTTTAGTAATTTGGCACAAGAAATGAAACGTGAAGAGTTCGACTAAATAAAAGCCAATAGGAGGGCCTGAAAAATAGCTCAGGAGTATGAAAATGACATGTGGCACGTCATATTCTCGTAAGTCCACAGACTAATGCAAAATCACATGATTTGTTTTAGTTTTGAAAAACAAACAATTTTGGGCCTTTTGTTACAATATATACAATACCCAAGATGTTAAGAAGTAACTTAAGGCAAATACTGCACTCTCTTTTGGTAATTATTTCTGAAATTTTGCTGTCTCTTATCGTTGTTGGATATCGACACGTCATTACACAGGTTCACTTGTGAATGCTTTTGTAAACATATTGTGTGGGTTGGTAACGATTTTTAATTTAGCTTATTTTAGTGTGAAGACATTTATTTATAGGAGTAGATGCATAACGGCCGTGCATACAGACAATAAATCGTTGCAATTTTTCTGGGATAAAATCTTACTTAAGGTGTTACCCTTTTATTTATCTACTTAAAGCATTAGAAAGCTACAAATTTGATTTAGTTCAAGTACGAATGAAACTTTAACCTTTACAGAATAGCCTTTATTGTAATTGGTACTATATAATTTCATTAAAAAAATTGATAGTGAAGGTGCCGTATATGAAAGTAAAAGGCTAGAGATTGACTTTTATTGTATTAAACCTCTTAATGCTGATTTCTCTTATTAACAACGGTAACAGGAGCAGTGGGAAACAGTTCTGGTATTTTTTTTTCTTTACATCCGTATTGGGAATAACTTTCCACATGTTCCTTCTCTTACGTGTTTGTTTCCTGTATACATTTGTTATCCTTGTTAGTATGCGTAGTGGACAGGTAGCTAAATACTACATGGGCTGCGAACTGTTTTTATAATTTTTTTTATAACAGTTAAGCTGTACATTGCCAGATGTTGATAAGGTTTTTTTTTCTTTACTTGATCTATCCAGCTTTGTCTTACTGCCAAGGGAGGCCCTTTTTCCTCAGTGATGAAGACATGCTCAATTTTCTGTACAGCTGATAGGTAAAGGTAAACTGTCTCTTTTAGCCTTAGGTCAGCGTATAGCAAAATATAATGTGTAGTGTATTTTACAACGAATCTCCCAATAACTGTTATAAATTTGGATTAGAATTTGTAAAAGTCCTGTAAGTGTTAACTGGTACCATAGTCATTAAAGACGTTTAATTAACGTCCTAAATGTAAATTATGAAAACAGCGTTTTTGCAGGTGCCACCAGTTCTGAGCATTGTATTTTTAAAAAATGGTTACGTCTTACGGTGTTCCACAATGCAGTAAGACGTCATAAACACACGTCGGTAACATATCGCAGCACACGGCAAAACAGGTTAAATACAAGTCAGCTACTTACTGTTAGTCCTAACCAGTGCTTCATACGATTATCCAGCATTTACCAAAGAATCGTTCTCCACGTAAGTTACCACTGGTCCAACTTGTGGTTCATATGGTTAACCAACATTTCCTAAAGAGTCACTCTTCACTTACGGTCCTTGATTTGTTTTCAACGTGTTTGTGATATGTTTGCGATAAATTTTCGACTTTTGTTTATGATTTTTTAATGTAGATTTGAGACAACCAACAGTTATTTGTACAATACCTTAGTCCAGATAATTACCAATGTACTAATGAGCGAACATCCAGATCAGTATCGCAAAGGTCTCTTGTTTTTTATTTTTGCTGTCTGTCGTAATTCAATTCTTAATTATTTTCATATATTAATATCGGCGGATATAGATTTGGTCCTCCTTTCCCACCTACATACGATATCTGTAGGCAGGAACTTGTCAGACACAGCTGATAGGTTTAGTCATACATTTTTTTTTTGTAAAAAAGCTCTGTGTCCTTATGTTTCATTTTACCATTAATCATCATGCATGATTTATTGGATTTTTGCTTTCTCACGTCATCCATGACGACCGTGGGTTGTGCGTATGCAAAAGTCCCATTTTTTTCAGTTGAGGGGCCTTCTAAGGTACCTTAACTTGAGTTGCAATGTTGATAACAGGCTGTGATTACTCCTGTAATGTTAAAGACGTAATAATTGGGGATCTTGGGAGACGTTATATCTTTTAGCGAAGGTTTCATAAGACGTGTACAAAATCAATGCCAAGACAGTAATGTTCCATGGCGATATGATTTCATGCAATATCGTTGATGTTCCAAGCGTCATCCTGATATGGTCCTTAATCATTGTAGTTAGAGTCTCAGAGGGACTGGAAAGGCTTTTCGTGAACAGAATATGCTTGAAGAGTTCCACAGAAGTTCGCTTGTATCTTCATCATGGTTTTCCAGTGATTTATTAATATCGATTCCTATTTTGCTCTGCAGTTGGAAAGGCTTCTTAAATCTGTCTTTGTGAAGTGTCATATTAATGTTTTTATTGTTTCGAAACATTGCCTCAGGGTTTTTCCTAGAAGTGTGCAATTCTTGGGACGTTTCAGAGATTTACTGAAATCCTTATTTTGCAGCATCATCTGTCTTATGTTGTCGGTTAACCCCATCATTTGTTCCAACCATACTTTAAGCACTAGATTTTCTAAGCATACCAAGATGAAGTGAACACTTGGAAGTGGTATTTGGATGGAGAATTGTAAATCAGAGCAGTACAGTAGCTGTGAATAATTTTTCATGTCACTTTACATGGTAGTTGGTGGTGTAGACGTAGAAATACGGCTGGTATTATTAATTACTTTTAGTTTTCCTTGCAAGCTATTGGTTAATCGTTAAGACTACTAATTTCCTGTTGGCATCAGTCATTGGAAGGGTTCTGCTGATATGTATTCTGAGTTTATTTTGGCTTTGTGTGTACGACGCTTGAGGTGGAGGTATATTTAATGCTAAGTCTCCCACTGTTTGTCATTTGAGGTGTTCTGGGGCAGGAATGGTTCTCTGCATCGTGATTACTCGCACAGTAATAAACATTTATTGGATAGCTGTTCCTTTTATATCATTTAAGCACTCACAGCACACTTCAATCCATAAATAGTTTCAGAATGGTGATTTGAATTTACTTGTTCAGACTGTAATGCCTGGTATGTTGACAGTTGCATTGCTACATCACAGAATATTCTAGCACATTAGGAAAAGCTCCAGGACAGTATTGGAAGTCTCACGATCTTCCCGAACTGTTATAAGTCACTCTCATTAACAAGACCTTATATTTGAACACCGGGGCTTTAAGATCCTATATAAAGCTGCTGACAAACTTGACCTCATTATAGAGTCTATTCATAAAAAATAAGACCAAAATTTAATGACAATTTATCTACTATTCAGTTTTTTTTACCGGTTATTCTTAATTTGTATGTAAACAACTCTTAACATCTATGTAAACTACCTTTCAGATACTCACCTTTCATTTTATATAAAGCGTATGCTCAGTGACTAATGTGTAAGTAACTAAATAATGAGTAATTGTTAGTTACCGTTACATTTATCTTTGCTGTACTTATGTATCGTTGCAGTTTTGATTAAACGCCTAAGTAGATTTCCTCAGAGCGCAATCGTAATATGTTACAGTTGTTATTAAAGTCTAATGAAGGGTATAGATGGGTATGTATATATGTATATATATATATTATATATACATATATATATATATATATATTATATATACATATATATATATTTATATACATATTATACCCATATACTTACATACATAATACATAGGAGTATTGTGTGTGTATGCAACCCATTGAAAAGTGATTCGCTGGTTTAAAGCTTGACCAGTTTTTGTCTTTAGCTTCAGAGTGATGAAAAAAAAAAATATCCACACCGGATAAGGAGAGTAAATGTTTTTGCCACTCTACCAGATATATTGTAAATTGTCTTCGTATGGCTTTAATTTTTTACTTGGCAAAGACAATTTAATTGTTTATTTGAACTTAAGCGAACAGTGAATTCACAGCATGACAAGAGGTTTGATATATTTGAATAGGATGTTTAGGTAATTTTTAAAATTTTTTTTTTATTTAATCATATTTCAGTGCTGTGGGGCAAATGAGAGTATTGCATGGGAGTGTGCAAGGCACTTCGATATTTTCTATATTAGGGTTCTGATCATCTTTTTTCGGGGGTGTGCCATAGAAATAAGGGAGACGCGGTTCATTATTTTAAATTATTCAAAGAAAACTCTATTAGTTGTACCCTCTGTCATTCATACCACAGGTCAAGCTGCACGGCGAAATCATTTAGCGATGTTTGTTTATTTTTTCAGTCGATTTTCAAGTCTAGTCTTCTTTCAATAACGGTGTGCATTAGAAAAAATTGCTTAACCATCAGATTGGTAATACTTTTTGCGAAGGTAAGTCTTCACACACGTTTCATTTTTGTCTTGAGTAATGTTTGTGGGTAAACCGTTCATGCCTGGGTTCTACGATAGTTACCCCAGGATTAATAGTTTTCTATTTTGAACGTATGTATACCAAAGAAAACGGATATTTCAGTAACTACGACAAATATATCTGTGTTCGACTGTTCGTTAGGATTAGTTGTAAAGTATGAAGGAAACTGCAAACCAAGGTTGAAAACGAGATGTTTTTCTTTGATTTTTATAATCGTGCATAATGATGATGGTTGATTTTACGGCTCTCCCAAGTCATTGTAAAGTTATATAGCCATGGCAGGTAAATTGATTTGCAGTGTAGGAAACAAATAGGCAGAACCCCGTAAGGGGATAGTGCCGTCAGTGGACCTCATGCGGTACACTGTAGGCATTACTTTAGGTTCCTTGCAGCGTCCCTTTTGCCCCTAGCCGTAGCTGCAACCCCTTTCGTTCCTTTTACTTTACCTCCATTCATATTCTGCCTTCCATTTTACTTTCCACCCTCTCCTATCTGTCAATCTCCGTTTCAGCTCTCAATGACCTCACAAGTCCCAGTGCTTGGCCTTTGGCCTAAAGTCTATATAGCAAGTAAGTAAGCAATAGTTTTATCGAGTGCAACTACGAGGTTTTCCGCCTGGTACACCTTTAAAACCTTTTTACTGTTTCCTTTTCAGCCCGGAATGACCTCCTAGGTCTCAGCGCTTGGCCTTTGACCTAAATGTTAAATATTCCATTTCAATATAAGCAGAAACTAACACACTATTGTATAAAATTCGTTGAGACAACATCTTGGAATTTTATACAGTATATATTAATGAACAGAAATAAATTTTATATAAAAGAATTATCTTGTGAATGATGTTTTTGTGTACATTATTCATGAGGTTTTGGTGTCTCAAACAAGTTTTACTCAAATTTGCTACCTATTCGAGTTTTTACTTCTGACCCTTCCAGCAGGGCGTTACATCAAGATAACAGCTTATCATTGAGTCGCTTGTTTCCTTCCTTACATTGCCTATCAAAAGTAGGTCAAGACTGACTTAAAGACAGCTTTACGTGATGTGTTGTCCATAATATATCACTTCAGTAATCTATAGTAAATGTTGGTCATTTTACTTTGTGACAGGAGACTTCTGCAACGTCCTTACGGACTGACGAGGGCCAGTAAAAATAACAGACATCTGAATCATCATCACCTCCTCCAAGGCTGTGCGATGGCAAAGGCCCTTATGAAATTTAGTCACTGATGTTCGTCTGGTCCACTGGTATAGGCCGTAGTGTCATGGCATGCCACTCAGGTGTCGCGGGTTCCCGTTTCCCCCAGGGTGATGAAAAATCACAGGCTCTGCATCAGGATCAGTTACTGCTGCAGTGTGGGGTCTGTGGTGGGAGGCTGAAACCAACAGTCTTTGGAAGCTTGAATTTAAAGTCAATGGCCTCTGTGTGCTTGTTCCATGTGAATAGGTTTCATCTACTGAAATAATAATAATAATAATAATAATAATAATAATAATAATAATATGTATACATGCATAATAATAATAATAATAATAATAATAATATGCTTTATCGTTCACAAATTTCCCTGCATCCCCAGCACTCAAGGTTCTCATTCAACTAGGTGTGGGTCTTCCAGCTCTTCAGTTGCCTACAGGAGGCCACCTGTTACTTTTACGTACTTTTCTTCCTTGGGTGATGTGAAGGACAGGTCCAGGCCTACTCCATCCCCCCCTTCATCATTTTTATCTGCATATGGAACATGCGTAATTTCCGTTATGGTAACATCTCTAGTTTCCCCTGCCATCTAAATCGTAATATTCTCAAATCAACAAAATCTTTTTATGTATAGTTTCACTGTCATGCCATCAACAGGATCTTTAGGTATAGGTTTATTATGCCATGATTTATGTCCATATAGCAATAAATATCGTGGTTGGCTGGTGTATAATTTTTACTTTCATGCATAATTTCAGTCTTATTCAGCGTGGCTATTGCATAATTTAACATTTTTATTGTATTAATTTATACTATTAACGTGAAGCTAAAGTTCTCATTACTTAAAGATTCCAGAGGAAAAGGGTTATAAAAGTTTGTTCTAAAAAAAAATTTTTATATTTTAAATTCTTCTTCGTATATATCTATATAGTATATATATATATATATATATATATATATATATATATAATATATATATATATATATATATATATATATATAAATATATATATTATATATATATAAATATAAAACAACATTGGCTAAACAACTGCTGAATTGCTTGATCCCTTTTTTTAGATGTAAGTAGGCTGTGTGCAATCAGTTCTCCTGCGTAGGCTGCTAAACTTAGATATAACATGGAACGAATTAATAAGTGCTTCAATGAAAGGACAGGTGGCCGAGCTGTTTTGATTAGTCAGTCTGGTTTCTACACTACGATTCGCTTTGCATTTGTAACTCAAGACTTAGGGAATCAGAATATTCAGCAATGTTAAATTGAACTCTGGTCCCTTGCTTTCGCAGCAATATGCTAACAAACACTGCCGAAATATTATGTAGTGTTGGAAAGGCTTCTTTTATTTTTAAATATTAAGGTATTAATGCCATATTTTTGGTTTTGTGTTCTGCCGTTGCTGAATATTCTGTGCCTTTATGGCTGCCGAAGTGACAGGTTCCTTTTTTCCAACGATGGTAATCTTGTTGTTGGGTTTTTGGCTCGGTCATCTCTAAGGTTATCTTGTGATAATCGTTTCTCATGGCAGTTTAGGCTGCATGTGATAAAAATCAACGAGCAGTCTTGTTCCTGTTTATGAAAGGGAAAAAGACCCATTAATTGAGGTTTTTGCTTCCATTTTTGTTGTTGCTACAGACACATTCACACAACACTGCTCTTTGCTTTCGACAGCTCCTGCTCTCATTTTCATGTCATATATTCTCTGAAGATGATAGCTGGAGCTATCTTAAGCTTTTGCGTAATTACTGTAGTTCATATGTAAGAATGTGTATATAACAAGATGATAGAAACAAAAAATTCACCTAATAATAATAATAATAATAATAATAATAATAATAATAATAATAATAATAATAATAAAAATAACAGCACGCAAGCAATCTTTACTTTCTGTTTGCATTCATTAATTTTGATCCTCATATCAGTGCACACGCCATCTGGCATATTTCTACTTCGATCTACACAATTTTTTGTAATTAACTTGTGATTGTTAATTTAAATTCAGTAAATTCAGCAACCAGAAATGTGTTAATAGAAATATATGTATTTGCGTCCCTTTTTATATTATGTGAGGCTTAAAAGCTTTCCATTGGGATAAGAGGTTTTGTTTGTTAGTGGTTTAATATTCATTGCACTTTTTCATACATGTATTTGATCAAATGTTTTATGTTTTTAAATAGGCCATTTATATACTTTGTATACAACTAAAGTACCTGTACCACTGACATTTTTGTGGTCACTTAGAGGGCACAATGAACAAGGTTGGCGCTCCTTCATCGGTAAACGTGAATTTTGCGTTGAGTTTTCCTGCCTGTGGTAGGGGGTTCAGGATTGGGTAAGGGCACACAAATCATGCTGAGGGTTCTAGTGACGTAATTGCCTCTTCGAGAAGTGAAGTTCAACAACCTTGGGTATGGTCATTACTTGGATAGCTGTCCACCAATTAATAACAGACATTGCAATCTCCCACGACCATCACTAAACTTTCAGCTGATGTTAAGTGTTTGATGTGAGTGGTAGCGAGTCCTGTAAAGCCAGCCGAGTGAATGAAAGCTGGCATGACTTCATGTGGTGTATACCTCCTTAGCTATAATAGCTTCATCGAGCATTGTTGCTTGTGGTGTGTGATTAAATAAGACCACCTGCCACTTCTCTACTGCTGGCACCAACACCCCAGCCATATCTTATGAAAGCAAATTCCCTCATTCATTAGAGTTTATAGGTTTAAATATAAAATGTTTATTATCCACGATCTTCGACGATTGACAAGCTAAGAAAGGTTAAACTTCCTATAGTGCCTTGGATATGCATCGTAATTTGCAATATAAGATTTCCAGATTTCCTTATATGCCTTGGATATGCATCTTAATTTGCAATATAAGATTTCCAGATTTCCTTATATATCATGGGGACTTCAAGCGAGTGACGAAGCTAGCCCGCATCATTTGGTTCCCAAGGATTCCGGTGGAGATATGATTAAGTTCTTTAACCTTTGAGTTGGATGATGCTCTTTTAAGTTCTCGTGCCCGGAGGTTACTCCGAGGGGGTCTTGATATGGCCGTTCTTTTTACCTCTGTCTTGGTGTTGCTGGAGAAGGGCCGACGTTCATTGAAACCTCTTTGTTGTTTCATTTGAAGAAAGTGCTTCCTCGTCTTCCAGTTGATTATGAATATATTTATGGTTTTCACCTCTCTATTTACTTGAGAGAGAGAGAGAGAGAGAGAGAGAGAGAGAGAGAGAGAGAGAGAGAGAGAGAGAGAGAGAGAGATTTACGTGTGATTATTACATAGATTTAAGCTCGAGTTTACATTGCTACTTGTGATACGGTAAACATAACTATTATGGCGCTTCATAGGGATATACTATCTTTCAGTGCCATAAAATTATTAAAATAAATGCATTGCTCTTGATAAAAGCAGAAACGGTCTAACGAAAAAATTTTAGGAGATCGGTACCAGGGTGGTAAACGATGCTCGGGAAAACGGACCGAAGTGGATAGTTAATGCAGTTATTCGAATTGCTTTCATGGGAGCATTTTAGTTTTTACTGTTCTTTTATGCTGCCTGTGACTTTAGTTTTTCTTTCTTCGTGTGGTGGACTCTGTATCTGAACGTCACCTCTGTACTTACTGCATATATATACGTGAAAGTGATTGAAAAGGTTACAAGAAGTGAAAAGATATTTTTAGGTCGCATGAAGAGATTGAGGGACTGGTGAATAGCCCGCGTTTTTTTAAATGTTTTTGGAGGAAGGACTAACTGGTATAAAATCGATGTTGGAAAGGTGGGACCTTAGTATTTAGGAGGCGCTGAAATTGGCACAGTACTGATGAGCTTTCTTAATAGTTATATGAAGTGGCTTCTGGCTTCTTTTGGTATTTTAGGCACAGAGCTTTCATCCGTTACTCAGTAGTTGTAGGATGAATGCGGCAGTGACTTTTTGTTAATTTCTCTAGACCCACTCCTGTTAATGGAAAATGTTTTATATATATATATATATATATATATATATATATATATATATATATATATATATATATATATATATACATATATACTGTATATATATATAGACAGATAGATAGATAGATAGTTATTTTTTAATAAAAACCTTTCCCAGAAACATGTATTTTTAACGCTCCACAATAATCTCTTAACCAATCTGTTTTTACACACTTTAAGTACTCTTATTTATATTATAAACTTTGATTCGAGAAGGGAAGTAAAGAATTTTTTTCCTCCAATGGTGAAAATCGAACCCATGCTGCACGGTAATAAGAGTAAAGTAGCGATTAATGTATCGTAGTAATGTATTCATATCGCTGTATTTGATGTATATCCTTCTTCTGTTTGTCCTTTGTTCTATTTATCTCCAGTGTACCCTGTAATTTATTTTGTAATTTATATATATATATATATATATATATATATATATATATATATATATATATATATATATATATTGTATATATGTGTATGTGTATATTGTGTATATATGTAAAATGTTTATGTGTTTTAAGTATAATGTTTGGTTTTATATATATATATATATATATATATATATATATATATATATATATAATGTTTGAATTGAATAAATTTAACAAGTGCAAAACTGATGATTGGGAATTCGGACACAGTCACAAACAGACATAAGGTGCACCAAAATAGATAACATATGTTGATCAAGCCGTCTCCTGCAAGAAAAAATATATATACACATGTATATATATATGAAATTTATATATATATATATATATATATATATATATATATATATATATATATATATATATATATATAATATATATATAACATTTTATTGCAGGTAAATACACTGAACGCATCTATCTTAATGCTCCTTTATGTTGGTTTGTGACTATGTTTGGATTCGCAAGAATGAGTTTGCACTTGCTGTTAAAACGATTCAATTCAAACGCTGTATGTGTATTTAGGAAAAGAAAAGAAAAATTAAAGCTTAAAAGTGACCTGAAAAAATCGTAACCTGTTAAATATTCTTCATGTAATAGAAAAATGTCTCAAAGAATTTCCTGGGTCAGCAAAGGAAATCCATTCCTTTGTGCTTATGCATGCGTTCAATTTTTTTTATATATATATATCACCGACTTATGTACAGGCTGCTTTCTTATTTCATTATAAAATAATATATTTGGTTTTGCGGGTATTGCTTTGAACCGAAGTTGTATGGCGAAGAAATTTTTACTTAGTAATTGCTTTCGTCAATTGTTTTTGTAGTTTATTGTCAACAATGACAGTAAAAGAAGAATAACTAGCCTTAATTTTTTGCAATATGTATAGTATTCCAACAATGATTGTCGTAAGAATTCCTGGTATTTAACATAAAGATTTTTACAGCAATCCTTACATTGTCTTGTTGATCATTATGGAGTTTTTAGTTTGGTCGCTGTTAGAAATAGCCTATACCGGTATACATAGTTTAGAACCAAGGTGAAGCAGTTTAGCCCTCCTACCTGTCTGAAATGTTTGATCTTTTTTCGATAGTACTCACGGTCATTTTGAGTGATATTTATATAAACTATTTGTAAAATTTCAGCATAATTTGATTTATATAAACTATTTGTAAAATTTCAGCATAATTTGATTTATTGATTGCGTTGTACTTTTGAGAAGCTCAGTGTGTAAAGAGCTTTTCTATATCTTATTATTTGTACCTTACATTTCTTTTTACATTTTTACTATTGTTTCATGGTATCATGAAGGTAAGGTATGGGGAATATCCTTTTCCAAAATTTGATGTAAGGTAAAGCAAAGCGATAGATATTTCTCTTGCTATACTTTTGTTCTCATCAGGTCGAACTCATTTCTGCCTTCTCCTTGCCCTGCAACTGCTGCCACCACCGCCGTCACCACTACTACTACTACTGCTACTCTTAACACTGTTACTACTGCTAATGCTACTACTTCTAGCATTAGTAATAGTTTTACCTTTTATTCATTGAAACGTTGAACTTTTAACGAAGGAAAACTTTACTGTCTCTCTAACGCAAGTAAAAATTACAAGATGTACCGTCTATTGCTCATGTAGATTGTAGCAGTAAAACTAAACTAAACAAAATATACGTAGCTATTGCGTATCCTTACAAGTAAAAATTACGGTAATAACGGTCGAGACGTTACATACTATCCCGAAGCTCGGACCAAGATGCTTACATTCTGTATACTTGTGTAAGGGTCAGTGGTAAGAGAAGCTGTCCCTTGCCTGGACTTCGGCAAGCGTAAACGTGGAGTTCCTTCCCCTTAGACTTAACGTTGTTGCAAAGATTGAAGAAATAAACGCGAAAACAACTTGCGTTGTATTATGTAAAGCTAAATTTGCGTGCTAGTCTTTGCGTGTTTGGTTATATGCATATAATTTGAAATAAGATTGTCATTGTTCGGGCAACGAGCTTCCAACTTTTCTAAAAGCACTTAGGTTGTCTGTCCCGTCGGATTTGTGTACCGTATATGGTCTTTTTAATTTTTAATGTTTTAAATTGACTTTCGTTCACTGTGAATTATGTTTGATATGAGCATTTTAAGCAATAAGAAAAAAGGCTGATAACGTGAATTAGAAATACTTGACCTAGTAAAGCATTCCAGTATTTAATCATTATATTAATGTTGTGGCAGGGTCGACCGGTAATTGTTTCATTGCTAAGGTAATTTAGCTTAAAATGCCGTTTAATTCACCTGTATCCTTTTGTGACTGCTCATGAATCATTCAAATGAAAGTCTATGATACGTTACGGAAGATCAACATTTTATTTGCTAGAAAGCTTTGGGACAGTAGATTCTATTTTGTTGTCCTTTTTATTTTTATACATTTTTGTAAGTTATGTTGTGATAATTCAGCTCTCTTAAAGTAGGCCGACGTTTGTGGGATTCGAGATGAGTCCTTAATTTATTCTTTCCGAAAGTAAAACGTTTCCTGTTTGTTAGTAGGAAAAGCTTTCTCATAATTTACTGTTGTTCTATAAGTCTACTTTTATCATATATCATTTTTGTCATATTTCTTAATTTGCCAAGCAGATTCAAAGATTCCTACATGTATATACCTTCTTTAGTGAACACTGGCAAGACTCATTAAAAATGTGTTCTTGTCGTTTTTCAAGATGGCTAACTAGGGATAATCCTTGATAAGCCAAGTTGTAATATATGATTGTTAGCCAAAAATTTGGACTTTGTTTTCTTCTGCTTGTTTTCCCCAGAGGATTATTATGTTCATTTTTCTAGTTTTTCTAAATTATTCTTTGTTATCTAACGGCGCGAAGGTGTTGAAAACTTTTGTTGGATTTTTAAAGAGGGACGTTCGGTGCTTTTTCATATGCAACAAAATTTAACCAAATGCGCAATAAGAGACTTAAAAGGCTTGTGTCCAGAGACGCCCACATTCCAAGGTTTTGGGCGTCTACTAGGCAGATTGCAAAGTCAGTCACATGGCGTAACTTATTCGAATATACATTTAGTACATATTATGGACATAAAGAGGCAACATCAAGTAAATTATAAACATATTATCATAATTTCTACGTCTGGAGCCGTCCGCCAATATTAGGCAATTTCCTGTAGGGTCTGGTTCTGAACCGAAAACTTTATGCTTGCAGTTGCCTAACTCATTGGTATCGCGTAGTTTTGCATATAGAAGATAATTTGCAGGTCATGATGTGCATGAGACACGATGTTGTCGCTGGCTGCAATAAGAAACACGCGTCATACAAGGTGGTCTCCCATTCCCTTACAAAGGTTACCCAAGCAACCCTCTCTCCCTCGTACATGCGCCGAGTGAGTGAAAATCGTAATAAAAACATGCTTTACAAGTGCCGAAAGAGACGATCCCTTGTTTACTTGTTGCATGTGCAATTTTGTTCATGCTCTGCGAATCATGCCAGTTCTTGGCTGTTAATTTTCATTTCACCTCTATTCATCCTTCGTCTCCCTACGGTATTAGCAACGATGCTTAAATCTAGCTTGCTTTGCCGTAGGATTAAAAAACTGCATAATTCAATACATCCAGAAAATGGCTTGGTGTTCTGAAGGTTTCCTAAAGCTACAAATGCGATATAAATACTTTCTTGCTTCAGATCTTTTCTTTTGACATTGTTAGAGTATAGATCATCTGTTTGGCAATCAGGAACTTCCCAGGGCGCCATCTGAACAGTGGTTGGCTTATTTCTGCTATAGAGTCAGGTCGAATGATTTATTTTTTTGTCTTCCAGAAGCCTTACTTAAAAAAAAAAGACTTTCACTATTACCCATAGTGCCAGTTCTGTAGAGTTAGTGCGTGCTACTCTTCTTTGCAAATGGTCAACATACTTATTCTGTTGAAGTGCCGTAGGTCAAAGTGCGATGTAACAGAGATTTTAAATGAAAACCTGTGTAACTGTCTTCCTCGATGCAACAATATTAATGCCAATTCTCTCACGTGTTGTAATGGCTGGAATGGTACCAGGAATCGCCGTACTTCTCCTTTGAAGTTTATTTTACCTTACTGCTGTAGTTTATGTAGTTGATCATTCGTCAATTCTTATAATTTCTGTGTTACCAGTTACAGTTATATTTCATTTTGCTTTTCGTTTTCTTTCATTTATTTTTTCTTTTTTTTTCTTTTTTCTCCTTATGGAAATTATTCTATAGAAGCCTGTTACTTAGGTTAAAGTTTTTTTTTATTTCATAAAAATTTGGTCACATCACGTTTAGTGATGATTTTAAAACGCTTTGCGTGACATTCCTAATTGAAAACTTCAGAGACCAGGAAATTCCGATTTTAAATATTCGCTAATTTCATTTTAAAGATGTAACCTTTTGCATATTTTCGTAAAGGTTTGCTTCACCACAGTGGTGTTGCTTGCGTATTATTTTTTAATTTTACCTTCGTAAAATTGATGGTATTCTATTTTAAATGTTTCCATATTCGCTTTTTTATTGCAAAAATAAATGTAGGCTTCGAAGAAAGCCAATATTTTTATTAATCAGTGCCCATCTGTATTTCTTCAATCATCATAAAAGTTCGAAAAGTGGTTTTGACTTTTATACTTGTGTAGTAAGACCTATGTTTCCTTGTGCAGGCTACCCAAGTGCTTGGCTTTTCGACAGTAATTTTGAGTTCTCTGACTCGTAAGATAACCTGAGTTGAAAGCAAATAAGGCTGCTAGTAGCTTCGTTTTTAGTGATGCCTACCTCTTCCAACAACTCGAATCTGGTTGTAAGTCTCCTCAGTTAATAGTTCTTGGTCGGAGAAACATGCTTACAAGTTTTACCGCTGATTGGGTCTGGCGCCTATTGCGTTCTCAACAATTTTGAGCGGATGACCTTGGAGGGCACGAGTGCCTAAAGCGAGCTCTATGGACCTTGGCCCAAATGACCTAAAGATACGTGACAGGTCTGAACGTTTTGCTCATTCTTTCGTAGGTAGTTACTTAGATTTCTCCCTCTTCAGTCGCATAGTTTACAGACCTTTCAACTCTGAACTATCAGGTCGCCATTGTTGATGTCATCACTGAGGTGGAGCTAACTTAATTCTTTTCCTCCTTTTTGCTTATTTTTACATCTTATAGTTTTTTTTCTAGTTTCATCTGTTAACGCTAATTTTAAGTCGTGCAGGATATTTGAAAGGTTAAGAAGCTAAGAATAATATTTTAGTTATAATTCTATGAAAAATCAGCACTTAAAATCTTTTATACTGACAGTTAGATATATGGATTTTGTATTGCTTTCCAAAGAAGCCGCATGAAAACCAGTTAAGGGTTTGCCAGAAACGGGCTATTGGCAAATTATTATACATCCTATAAACCATAATTAATATTTTATTCAAGGTGTAATTTCTGATCATTATTGCAGATGTAAATAGCATATATTAAGAAAATGGTAATATCTTTCGTATCTCATGGCATACTACTTAAATGTTTTTTTTTTATTTATGAACTGAGGAGGCGAGGGGAAACTGGGTTGTTCATATTTTTAGTTTGTTTCGCAAGTGAGATCTGAATGTAATTTAGTCCCCCGTAGGAGACTGAAGTTGGTTATTGTCTCAATCAAGGAAGACGCTGTATCACTTCCACTGTAGAAATGAGTACAGTTGCGACAGCGGCACCACAGTATCAGCAGCTTATGAGATTCAACAATTCAAGAATTCTGTTGTGATTCGCTTTCCATCTTCTTTGTGGCTAAGTTCATTAGTAATGTGTACTTAGTTTCAGTAGCATATTACATTTATTAGATGTGATAGGCCTTCCCGTAGGGAGGGGTACTGCCGTCGGTGGATCCCGTGCGTTGAACTGTAGGCGTTACTTAAGGTTCTTTGCAGCGTCCCTTCGGCCCCTAGCTGCAACCCTTTTCAATCCTTTTACTACACTTCCGGTCATACTCCCTTTCTTCTGTCGTACTTTCCACACTCTCCTTACAGTTGTTTCATAATGCAAGTGCCAGGTTTTCCTCCAGGTACACCTTTAAAACTTTTTTACTCTCAGTTTCCAATTCAGCGTTGAGTGATCTCATAGGTCCCAGCAATTGACCCTTGTCCTAAATTTTATATTCCAATTCCATTTAGAGGTGATAGGGCCATTTATTATTCCTTCAGAGGTTTGATAGTTAGATAAGGTAGATTTGCATAAATATGGCATTCCTTGCTCAATGGTTGTAGTTGGGGAGTCAGGAAAATATAATGTTCAGGCTTCCTGGTTCTTATTGTTGGAGAGAAACTGTTTCATTTTTCCTTCGTAGCTTAAAACTTTATCGAAGATCATCACCCTGTGGTATCTGCTCTTGTTGTAGAAGAGTTATATATTGTTTAATAACTTGAAATGGAATGGAATATAAAATTTAGACCAAAGGCCAAGCGCTGGGACATATCGGTTCATTCAGCGCTGAAAGGGAATTGAGAGCAAAAAGGTTTTAGAGGTGTAACAGGAAGAAAATCTTGCAGTTGCACTATCATAAAATTGTTAGGATAGGGTGGAAGTAAGATGGGATAAAGAGAATAAGAATGGAGTTACACAAAAGGGTTGCAGCTAGCGGCCGAATGGACGCTGCAAAGAGCCTTAAGTAATGCCTACAGTGCACTGCGTGAGATGCACGGGCAGAACTACCCTCCTACGGGGTTGAAGTGTTTGGTATCAAAACCTGTTTACAGTAAGGCTACTACATAGCTAGTAGGTTATATTCATCTGGCTTGCCCATTTATAAATTACCAGAAGAGACTCCACTTTTTGTTGCATTTGTGATTAGAAAGGAAAGCAAGATTTTCCATCATCACCATCATCATGAAAAAATGTATGAGCTGGGTTATGCGTTGCTGGAAAGTAGAAAAGAGACATTTACTGCTTCAAGAGTTGTTCTAGAATCAAGTAGCCGTTGGGGACGTAAGGATGGTGGCAAGAGAAGGAAAGAATAAAAAATTTTGGGACTTAATAGGACTAGAAATGAAGCCTTGTTGATAGTGATATTGTAATTGATCGGCATAGGCATATCTCGTCTAGGGAATGATTTCTGTGGCGTGCGTTAGAGCAGTTAATATCTTACTTAGATACAGCAGTACTAAAGAATTATATGGTCCATAATTACAAATTAAAGTGTAATATAACAGAAAGGATGAAGACCGAGAGAGCGTTACTTTGGAAAGCATCAGGGTAAATCTTGCGTACATCTTGAATAAGGTGGCTTGGAAAATAGAAAAAAATGTAGAGGTATGAAGTCAGGGTGAACAGTGAAAAATGGCTTGGAATTGGCTGAGGTGGGTAAGTCATAAAGAGAAAGGGAATATGTGGAAAATATGGGGAGAAGACGAATGTAAACAGGTGATTGACAGATTGACATAACTGTATGAATAGAAAGATGTTGATGTGAGAGGAAAAGATTGAATAATGTGCAAAAGGGTTGGGCTGTTTCTCCACGAGCAGCTCACTGTGAAGCCGCCTCTGTTCTTCTTTATGATCTGCATCCGTGATTGAATAATTGGAATGTTAGAGCAACTTCTAATTTTGTTTTCGAATCCCCACCCTCTTTTAGAGAAGCAACTTCCAAAATAAACTCTTGAAGATTTCATGATTGCTGTAACACAGAACTGCTAATTGTTCATGTAATCTTCGAATGTTTTTGTAAAAAAAAAAAAAAAAAAACTCCACTGGCAGCAATTTACCTCATTTTACCCAGCACAGCGCATAGACCAGTGGTCAGTGGTTGAGTTCCTTGCGCAATAACATTTACGTGGAAATTAGGCTATGTCGTATTCATTGCCCTCCCACCAGTGCGCTCTCTCTCTCTCTCTCTCTCTCTCTCTCTCTCTCTCTCTCTCTCTCTCTCTCCGTCGACTTAATTATTTTTTACTACAAAGTCTAAGTTTGATTCATCGGTTACCGAAATTATTTATGCGTAAAGCAAGATCAAGATTCCCAGCAAAAGATGCATATTCAATTGTTTTCGTTTTAGTTTTAAGATTTCAAAACATCTTACATCTTTCGTTGTTCCATGGTCATCTGTTTTATTCAAATATGAATGTATGCTAACAATAATATATGTGTACATGACTGCAATAATAAATGTGGGAAATTGTTTAGTGTGTATACTTGCGCATCAATAAGTGTAAGAAATTATTTATAAAGGAATGGTTATTGTCTTCGTGGAGAATGAGTCCAATATAGAAGAGTGCTCGAAAACTTTAAATGAAGTTATGAGGCATCCTTTATGAACAACACTGATTAATGACACATACACACACGCACTATATATATATATATATTATATAAATATATATGTTGATACATATACATACGAGTATATATATATATATATGTATGTATACATATGTATTATATTTTAAAATACGTAAGTTCTAACTCACAATACTTGAAGGTGTGAAATGATATCAGATGCATGGAAAGAAAGGACAACAGTGAAGGGACCAGAACTTACTAATCTCAGCAGTACAAGAACAGAGACAAAGAGAGTTAACACTATACCCAGGATAAACCAGATGTACAGTGTACCATTTAAAGACAGAGATACGTTCAGTTTATGTGCAGCGCTTGCGTATGTCAGTACAGCACGCTGTTTTAACCTCTGATTATACCTTTCATTTGTATCAGTAGTTAACTTGAGTGAGAAACAAACGCGCCAAAAGGTCTTTATAGACTTATTGAGGTTTTATGTGTGAACACTGAATTTCTGACCACATCATCTGTAATAACGAGAAAATGCACTTACAAGTGGAACAGTGTTTGAAGATTCGTTAAGCTTCCCTTTTATCAGTGTGAACACCAGAGTCTTATCTTTGACAATGCTTATGGCTGCATAAATGGTTACCAAAACACTCATGGCTGGCACAGTCATAAACATTCATGGTAAAAGTGAACATGTCTGTAATATATGCAACGTTGACTGCTAAAAAGTGTTGACATGCCTGTGGCACATGTATGGACTACACTATTGTATGCAAAGAATGATGAGACAGGGCGGCTTACTTCATGTCCTTATCTGTCAATAGCTGATGGAAGCAAGACGCAGAAGAGGGTGAGTAAAATGGTACCCGATTCCGAAGGTGGTAGAACCATCTTCCTGGAGACGGATGGTGATAGGAATCACACTGGAATTAATGACAGGGAAAGAACTCAAACTTTCAGAACCCAGTAAATCGGAGATCGTGTATCTCCACGAGTAAAACTGATTTGAAGGCTTAGCATTACTTTTATTCGTAACATGACTCATTTATTGCAAGTTGGTATCAGCATGCTGTTGCTTTAGAAATGTAGCTTTGGAGAGAATTACTGTACACATGAACGTCAAAGTACATGGAGAGACTCATTAGATTCACAGCCCTTTGTTTATTCAGTGCTGTTATTTGGGAAGCAGTTTATTTTGAATCTTCAAATTGTTTTGGGGATAATTGACACCATTACTACCTAGTGCATATTCATGTCAGAAACACCATCGCCACCACCTTGGGGCTTGGAGGAAAGATTTAGGCAACATGATTTCATAGCAGATTAAGAACCCAAATACAAATGAACTTGAGTAAAAGAAGTACCTGTCTCGTTGCTTAACAGCCTAGCAATCAGTTATGTTTTTTTTTTTGGAAACCCAAGTGCGTTAAAATAAGCAGATCTAGCGACTGAGGGAATTGATATTGTTCTTTATTGGAACATGAGGGAATCTTCTTTAATTAACAGACTTCACTGTTTGAAGGGCATTTTCTCATCTACTTCGTTTACGTGTAGTTTGTTTTCCGACTGAACATTTTGGCCCATTTAGACTTGTAGCAACGGCTTATTTGCTGAATATTATAAAGAAACGTACTGCGTGTTTAACTGAAGAAATATCAGTGTTAGTCTGTCTGTATAACAAGCATTTGAATTGTTGTATGCTAGACAAATGAAAATAGTAAATAAGTACCTTTAATTAAAACCAAATGTTTTTATGGTGTGGTAGGTACGTGTTAGGTGAAATTCGTCTTGCACGTGCAAGCAGGATGTCCATAGCGTCTCAGAAATACAGAGCTACTCAAGGTATACTATTTGAGAAGATTATTAAACATTCAACAGTGGTTGTATTTAAGTGGGAATACCCATTGAATGCACTTCGTTTCATATATATTTCTAATCGTGGGTGTGTGTTTTGCCCTGAATAATGGAAAATTTTCGAACATTGGATTGTCTGTAATTTCCATCACATTATTGACTGTAATTTGCCAGTCTGTTTACTTTATTCATGATATTGGTTTCAGGTAATCATAAATGTTTAAGATATAGAAATATATTATGACCACAGAAATTTCGTTTTGCTTTGTCCTGTGAACATTTGCTATCATAAGCAGTCATAGTAGTAAATATTGATTGAATTTATAGTGGTATTAGTGGTAGGCACTCTCATGTTGTTCAGTCAGAGTTTTCAGTTAGTGATGTATTTTTCAAGAAGAGAGACATGGCTGTGTGCGTGTGAAGATAGAATGATGCAGACGTAAATATACATTTATACACATACACATTCATACATATTTGTACACACATAACAATGCTCCTATATACACATCTTAAACTTAGATAGCAAATCAAATTTCCAGGAATGATAGCCAGAGAACTTCCATTGTTTTCCGTCTGTGAGAGAGACGTATTTTGAATCTCGATGCGCCATGTAGGACTGGCGTCCTTCAACTTGTATAGTGTGCAAACCTTGTAACGCCTCCTCCTCCTCGTACTTGTAATACTTTCCATACCTCGTAAACCTCAACTACTTGATTAAAGGGATGTCGATGCCAAGTACATCCTATTTATGTAAATTTTCCTACTTCAGACCCATCGCCACCTGTCCCAGCGGGTTCACGAAAAATTCCTAGAAGTGTGCGAACGTTGTTTGTTTGCCTGTTGGTGTGAGAGAGACAGACAGACAGACAGACTATTTCAGAAGTTGCTCGTCCATTCTGTTTTGTATTTAATTGTATTTGCTCATCAGTTTCTAAGGCCGAGAATTATTTATGATATTGACTGACCATAAATTTGAGATATGGAATTTCCGTTGCGCTTATAACATAATGTTTATGGATGATTTTTTTTAACGTGTTCTGTCTGATACAACACCCGCCATGTTGATTTAAAACATGTTTGTAGCTGTTGTTTTGGTCAGGTTTGATAAACTGTTTTCATTGCCCTAGCTGTTTTAAAGGAGCGCTTTTTATTGGATATCACTATTTTGCCACTGCTGTAGACTACTGACCATTTCAGCTCTCCGTGAAGGGAAATGTACAGAAATTCTTAAGTAACGAGTCAAAGAGGTCAGTAACTTCCTTGGAAGCTTTCCCTCAAGAGACTATCTATTTACGAAGAAAAGATACTAGAGGGGTTAGGCATTTAATGACATGCTGATGAAAACAGTGAGAAATGTTATTTTGTGGTCTGTCATTTCATCCAATTTCTGTAGTTTCAAAACCTTTTTAATACATTATTTGAGACAAAAAAACAGTAAAAAGTATGTTCATTTTATTTTCCTATTTTGAGTTTTTTGTTTCATCGTTTTTCGCACTACTGGGGTGTAACGTGTTTCTTTACTGCATTTTCGAGCATAGATAGTGTAGCTCTTCATAGTACAAAAGTTAGCAGCAGAAAATAGGAAAAAACCTTTTTGAGTGTCATACAAACAATAAATCATCATTATCATTAATGAAGATCACAAGCCCGTCCAGATAGATTCAGACTCCGACCAATCTCTCTCTCTCTCTCTCTCTCTCTCTCTCTCTCTCTCTCTCTCTCTCTCTCTCTCTCTCTCTCTCTGGGGTACATCCATCAGGTTACTCATCATCCGTAAATTAACATCGCAGATTGCTCTGTGATATTAGAGGACCGAAGGAGACCACGATATTTTTATTTCTCTTTTACACTCTGGGTCAATTTTTTAATCTACTCTTAAAAAATAATGAATTCTTAGGTTTTTTATTATATTTTTCCGTAACAGAAGAAGAGTATTTTTGACATGGATATTTACGAAATCTTATTGCAATTTATGCTTTAGACTGAAGTCTGAAGTTGTTGCTGCGATTTTCTTTATTGTGATAACAGCTTCTTATAACTCTCTCTCTCTCTCTCTCTCTCTCTCTCTCTCTCTCTCTCTCTCTCTCTCTCTCTCTCTCTCGTTGTTGTAGTACAACCAGACAAACAGATTGCTATATTGCGTACTTATCTCGGCGAAAGGTGCATTGTATGTTTCAAGATTTTTAGAGTATGTTTTTACCTAATACATTTTCAAAGAAGTTGTCGAGATGAATTACACAGATTAATGTGTGTGTGTGTGTGTGTTTGTTTGCGTAGCAGTTCGATGTAACCCATAATAGAGTAACGCGAGTGCATGCTTGAACCAGTTGTTTCACATTTTAAATTTTGATGCTGTTTAAAAGATGAACACCGTACTTTGGTTTATGTGAATATTCACGTGTGAAAGAGAGGGAGAGATTACTTCACATCACTTCATCATAGGATCCCTCCATTCCGGCTCAAACCATAAATAGGGTAACGTGAGTGCGTGCTTGAAGCTAATCATTTTCACAGCATTGTAACACTTATTTTCTTATGCCACTGGCGCCTCTATCGGCGGCACTGAAGGGGGGGAAGGGGCGATATAGTCTGCTGCCAGAGAAGCTGCAGATCAGTAATTGGTGCTTGTGTCTGCACTGGCTTTTCTCACGCACTCGTTACACTCCAAGTGCCTTGTATATCGTACCCTATATATATATATATATATATATATATATATATATATATATATATATATATATATATATATATAAATATATATATATATATATATATATATATAATATATATATATATATATATATATATTATGTATATATATATATATATATGTATATATATTATATATATATGTATGTTTACATATGTATATTATGTATATATACACATACAGTATATATATATATGTATGT